>NC_079450.1:2916325-2923825 GCF_903798145.1 Danio aesculapii | reverse complement strand
CTTGACACCACATTTCATTGTTTTAATTTATAATATTTTATTCATTTATTTAATACATTGTTAACCCAGTTAATTTAAATATATATATATATATATATATATATATATATATATATATATATATAATTATTCTACTTGTAGTATTTTGTGTGCATTTTCTTAATGTTAGTTTTTTTTTGTTCCATAAAAATAGAAAATGGATTATACAAGTGTACAAAAATACTGAAAATCACAAATATTTCAATGTCACTTACTGAAATAAATGAGCCTAATTGTGTAATATATTAGAATTTTTTACTTCAGTCCATGTTTATTTTATTATAATTAAGATTTTTAATTGGTTTAAGTTTTAGTTTTTCATTAAAATATGAAAACACTTCAGTTTTTAAAATAATAATTATGAGCTAATAAGGTTGTATGGATGTTTCTCAGTGATGGGTTGCAGCTGGAAGGGCATCCGCTGCGTAAAACGTGCTGGATAAGTTGGCGGTTCATTCCATTGTGGCGACCCCCAGATTAATAAAGGGACTAAGCCGAAAAGAAAATGAATGAATGAAAGAATGAATGAATGAATGATTAAGTAAGACTTCTTTTCATGCAAATATAAATGTATTTGTAACAAATACAGATAGTATTTATAGTATTTAATGCATCTTAAATGACATAACAGAAGTTGCTGCTAACTTTGATTACAGTATGTTGCTGTATTTCCGATCAGAATTGAATATTGAGTAGGGGCCGGGGCTTCATTTTTGAACTCCTCCTCTCATTTTACGCTCACAGCAAACTAACAGTTGGAAGGGGCGTGGCTAAGCATATCTCCACCCAATCAGAGACGGACTGCAATTCCAGAGCACAAACAGATGGACAGATTTTGATTAAAGATGACCAAAACAAACAATAAATGAACAACATTTATTACTCATAATTCATCATGTACTGATGCTTTATTAAACTCCATATTCAGGCTGGTTAATGCAGCGTGACTTAACATGAACTAAAAATGAACAACTCTATTATCATTAACCAACATGAATAAATACTGTAGTAAATGTGTAGTTCATTATTTGCTCATGTTAGTAAATGCACTAATATAAACTTAGTGTAAAGATTTAGCGAAAATAATAGCTATGATTAAAATATGAATATAATACAATGTAATCAACAATAATTAATAATCAATATTGATGATAATCAGTGTTATAATCAAATAACTATGATCAAAAATACTTTGATTTGAACTCTAACATAACCTATATTGTGCTTTTTGTTAGAGATATATAGAGGCCAGAGATATAAGACATTAAATGGCGATAGATTAACACAAATTAATTGTAAATATTGATTTCATGGTTAAAGTTAACTAATGGATCATTCATTCATTCATTTTCCTTGAACCGCCAACTAATCCAGCCCATGTTTTACACAGCGGATGCCCTTCCGGCTGCAACCCAGTACTGGAAAACACCCATACACACTCATTCACACACACTCATACACTACGGCCAATTTAGTTCATCAATTCTCCTATAGCGCATGTGTTTTGACTGGGGGATACCAGAGCACCCGGAGGAAACCCACACCAAGGTCAACTGAAGCAGCTGGGATTCGAACCAGCAACCTTCTTGCTGTGAGACGACAGTGTTAACCACTGAGCCACTGTGTCACCCTTTACTAATAGATCCTTGTTGTAATTATTACCTGATTAAATATGATACGCCACATTAATTCTCAGTGAAATGTGTCTTGTTTTAAGGACACATAGATGCTTCACCAAACAATTCTCCAGTGTTGAAACTCTGCAAATCCTCTAGGATCCGCCCGTCGCTACGGAAACGCAGATCTCCAAAGCAGGAATTTATTCCTCCGTCTGCAGATTTATGTATCTAATTAACAGTGTCTTCACAAAGACGGTTGCTGTAGACGAAGAGCGCAGGAATGTCTCACAGGAGCCTCTTTTACAGCTCCAGACGCTCTTTTTCCAGCCTAATAGCTTCAAGTTTAAGTTTGTTTTTTTCTAAATAACGAAGTATAAACTTTATTAAAATAGACAAGAAAACAAATATCATTTTCCTAAGGGGAGCTTTTATACCCCCTTTGACAAGCTGTAAGATAAGTCTCTAGTGTGTGAATTTACAGCTCAAAATAGCTCACAGATAATGTTCTCCAGCTCTCTGAAACTGACCCTTTTAGGCTTTGATCCTAATGGTGGTGTTTTGGTGTCTGTCGCTTTAAATGCTAATGAGATTGTGCTCAGAGGGCAGAGCTACAAATGCCTGTGTGTCAGAATAGCAGCAGATTCAAAACTCAAAAGCAGCAAGAGTGTCAAAGTAGCCGGAAGTCATTCATTTTTAATGGGAGCCAGCCGCACCGAGGTATAACCAAGGACGCGGGTGGTGAGAGAGGTGTCGCGGACGCCGCCCTCTCTATTCTGCCACTCTCTATTCTGTCCATAGAGGTTGCCTCTATGGACACACCGGCCCTGAATGTAAGGTCAATGTAAGGGAAATGGAAACAAAACCTTGGTTGCGGCACATTTATAAACGCAACACTGACGGCCCATGTCTCCGAACAATTCCTCTTCTTCTTCTTCTACTTGTTTTAATTACGGTTGGCAACACAACGTGGCGTCCCTCTGAACACCGTTAAAGGTAAAAACAGTGTCAAAGCTATATCATGCATATTAATGAAGTTGCGCCTCATACACAATAGAGCGCGCTGATTGGTTCGAACCAAGTCTATCTCTTGAATTAATGATGAAAACTCAATGACGTCACGTTGTACCCGCTGGTACAGACATCCAGTCTCCATACTGGATTTACACAAGGATCTCAAGGCCGTGATGTTGCTTCAAAATTTATTTTCAAACTGGAAGAACCAATTTGCTCGAAATAACGCAAAAACAGCCAATTTTCACTTGTTAGCTAAATATATGTGTCCTCAGTGTGTGTGTGTGTATGAGTATGAGTGTGTGTGGATGTTTCCCAGAGATTGGTTGGGGCTGGAAGGGCATCCGCTGCATAAAACATGTGCTGGATAAGTTGGCTGTTCATTCCGCTGTGGCGACCCTGGATTATTAAAGGGACTAAGCTGAAAAGAAAATGAAAATGAATAAATTAATAAAAGAAAATGAATAAATTAATAAACGCTGAACTCCAACAAAAAGCGCAGTATATGTTATTGTGCTGTTTGTTGCAGTTCAAATCAAAGTATTTTGAGAAATATTGAGGCCAGAGATATAAGACTGTGAGATGAACAACTTTAATGAGAGACAGTGACATTAAATGCCATGAATAAACTGAAGGAAACTCTGACCACTGAAAGACAATCTGTCGTTGAACTGATATATATATGTGTGTGTGTGTGTGTGTGTGTGTGTGTGTGTGTGTGTGTGCGTGTGTGTGTGTGTGTGCTCTGATAGCTCTGATGAGGCTGTGAGAGCAGCTGCTGTTACTCATTCACATTCAGACAGAGTGTGTGAGACAAGCAGCGTCATGTTCTGTATGTGTGTGTGTGTGGTATAAAGCGGATGAAGTCTTCTTTTGTCCGGCTGTGTGTGTGTGTGTGTGTGTGTGTGTGTGTGTGTGTGTGTGTGCGTGTGTGCGTGTGTGTGTGTGTGTGTTGAGCATGTGCTGACCTGTTTCTATGTGTGTGTGTGCAGGTGTTTGCCTTTGACCACTGTTTCTGGTCCATGGACGAGTCCAACATCCCAAAATATGCTGGTGAGTTTCTTAGAGGATCCTGTGTAGGGCCAGACGGAATCTGCGGACGTTTTTTGCTATTTCTGCTGAGAGTTTTGGGAGTATCATAACTTAAACCTTAATATGTGACATAAAAATAATCTCTTTTTAACTTTTATTTAATGTTTAAAATGCAAATCCAATTAGATTCACTTTATTTGGTAAACAAAGCAAGTCTCTCATATAATATCTCTACTTAAAGACTGAAAATATGACTGTACAAACTGTATTGTGAATAAATCAGATGAACATTTTCATATTAGTCAATACTATTACTGTAATTAATTTAAAAACTGAATAAATATAGACTTACACACATTTACTCAAGTAAATAAACAGATTTAATGATGGGCTAAAAATCTGCAGAATTCTGCGCACGCAGATTCCGTGTGGGCCTAATCATGAGTCTCTCTCACACACACACACACACACAGATGGATATATTGTGTGTTATTCTGACAGTCTGATGGATAGGAGTGTGTTTTGTGAATAACACACACCTCATAAAGGATCATGTGCAGTTATGGGCTTTAAACAGACCTGGACACACACACACACACGCACACACACACACAAGTAAAGCTCATTCATCGGGGAAATCCCACATTTTACATCTGCTTTTTCACATGCGGCTTCACTGCTAATAAAACCCCTTTAACTGCGTGTGTGTGTGTGTGTGTGTGTGTGTGTGTGTGTGTGTGTGTGTGTTAATTTATTGATTTCCTCCACTTAATTCACAAGCGCTTCGCTTTACATCATTGAGCAGTTTGTCACAGAAATTAACCTTTCATTTCAGTTCTGTTTTGGTTGCATTTATTCTTTTTTTGTCTTTTTGCGGACACACACACACACAGCATCAACATTCAACACACACATAGCAGAACACACACACAGAGACACCATCAACATAACACACATCATCAACACACAACAGAACAAATATATTATGTATATATTATTGAATAAAGTGTATGTATAAAGCAATTTCTTGCCTGTTTTGACCCATTATTTACAATTTGTGGTGAGGAAATAATTAGTTTGGTGTGGCCAGAGAGAGGAAAAAGTTGTTGAGCGCTGAAAAGTGATGTGAAACAATTGCAATGCAACACTATGAAAGCACAACACATTGGCTCATGCTCATTGAGCAAGCTCACAACACACAAAATAAAGTTAAATGAAGGAGGCTTGTGGACACAGCACATCATTTATTTAATTTTAGCATGCCAAAGTCAAATTTATGCATATAAAATATGTTTTCCCAACAACAAAATTGTGGCTAGTGAAAATGACGAGTGGCTAGTGATTGGAAATCTACTAGCCACAGTGGCTGGTGAACAGAAAAGATGTCGAGTCCTGGTAATAAGTAACACCATTCATAGTAACTGCGTATTTCTCTTTAGCTGCGTCTCAAATGGCACACTATGCACTATGTACTTATGCACTTACACACTCAACAGCACAGTATATGTATGTAGTGTCGTCCCATATGGAGCACTAATGTTTTTTTACTAAGCGGAAATTCCATAACGTTTCCCTGATGATGTTTGACTGTCGCCAAATCAGTGATATAAATGACCAAACTATCAAAATATACCTGCCATGAGTAGAACTGCATTCACCATCGGGAGGCGCTGTAATCAATCTCGTAGGAGAATTTTGCAACCCAGGCTCATTCTGAGAACGTAGTCCCGTGGTTGTTTCTGGAGACCGTGAAATACGTCCCGGGAGGCACGTATTTTTGCAGTTTATGTTTTCACGAATCCTCGAGAGGCCGCTGTGCGTGCTTTTTCTGCGTCCCGAACGTCTCTCACGGGCGCCCGCGTAAACTTGCCAGAGGCTGCTGTCGAACGACATTCCGCCTGTCTGCCTAGTTGACAGAATGATTGACTGATTGACCGTGCGTCTGGCCAATCAGCTGACCTCCTCCTTCCCTAAACCCAACCAACGACGATTCACAAAAGCCGTCCAGAAAAAGAAAAGCCCTCGTCTGATTTTTACCACATTTTCGGATTTTTACCACATTCTCACCCTGTGATGAACTTGTTCGCTTTATTTTTTTTTCGTTTCTTACCTGATTTCTGGAACTGCTCTTCCTCGGACTTGAACCCGGTCGTCGTTGTTGTGGTCAGCCCCTCGAGTCTGCCGACGTACACAAAGAGCTAACCGGACAAACTGGTTGCAGTGGGAAAGCCCTCCACATGGAGGCAAGCGGCGAAAGGAAATGCGTGACACCGCCCCGCAGCGTTCGCTTAAAAAATGAAATGCAGCCATACGTACCCCCGGCTACGTATTTTGCGGTCTCCAGAAACGTCCACGGGACTACGTTTTCAGAATGAGCCTGGGTTGGAATTTTGCTTTCACTATCCAAAATAAATAAAGTTATCTAACATGTGCGCCGGATAGCTCCGCCCCTTCCGCTACGTGAGCAAAGCAGCGGCCGTTGAGTGCGTGAAGCGTCCATCATCACTTCATTTTGCCGATTGAATGAGTGCATCATCCGGGTAATTAAAGTAGCAGTGTGCAAAGTGAGGCTTCATGAAACACTGAAACAGTCGAAGTAAATGTGTCGAAGCTCGAAACAGGACATAAATAGTCGAAATAGGTCACAAAACTAGATGAAGTTGAGTTAATAAAGCATTTATTAACATACATAGTAACCCTTAATATATGCCTGAATAATAAGACATATAAACGTTAATTTCAATAGTTTATTAATCATTTACTAACTCATTCTGAATGATCCTAAAAACCCTCAACTACTCTTAAATACAACTGGTTTGTAAATAATGCAATACTTAATTTAGTAATGAAAAATAAAACATTAAGAAAGTATGAAAGTATTAAGCACATTATATAGGTGCTTATAAGTCAAGAATAGAGCATTTGTAGCTGCAGTTATAAACTGCTTACTAACGTTTATTAATGTAGAGTTAATGCTTAACAGATAATGAATTCACTCTTTGCTAATGCTTAATAAATGATTTATAGTGTGTAGTTATTATAAAGTGTTACCAAAACGTTTTGTAAAAAGAAACACAACACCAAAAAACAAAACAAATAGGAGCGGTATAGATTACAGAAGAAAAAGATGAGATAATTGACAAATTACAGTTGTTTTTAAAGTCTTTTTTGTAAAAGAGTTAGAAACAGTTTTAAAGTAATGCTGCATTTCAGTAAACAACATTTAAAAAGGGCTTTTGTCAGGATTCTGCCACTCTGGTCTTGTTTATTCTTGTTTTGGTGGCAGAGTCCGGACACTAGCTCTGTCTTGTGCTGTCCTGTTGTGCTCGGCTCGAGTTTTCTTGGGTCGAGCACTTGTTTTGTCATTGTGTGTGTCTCTGGGCGCGTGTCATCATTGGTGCTCTTGTACTCGTGTTTGTGTTTCGTCAGCATCGCGCTGTTTCATTCTCAGCGTCTCCGTCTAGTTGGTTTTGGTTTCGGTTGGCGCTGAGATGAGACATGCGCGTTGCATTTGTGTGAGCGCACGGTAAGGTGTTTTCACTTATCATGTGCTCGTGTCTTGTGTCTGTTGTCAAAGCACGTGGCTCTGTGTTTACATTGGTCGTGTGCTTTTGTTGTGTGCTTCAGTGTTGTTGTCTTGTCATATGAACACACGGTTAATGAGTTCTCTCATTGGCTGCCTGTTCTAGTCTTGTTTTATGTGAGCACATGGCTTGTGTTGTCTCTTTGTGTCAGGTGCTCTCCCGTCTATCGTCCAGTCCCACCCTCCTTGTTAACCCATTATTAGTTAATTATGTTC
>NC_079450.1:2856325-2911325 GCF_903798145.1 Danio aesculapii | reverse complement strand
GAATATTTTATATGAGAGACTTACTTTGTTTACCAAACAAGTGGTCTTAATTGGATTTGCATTGAAAAGCTCAGATATAAGTTAAAAAAGTGATTATTTGTTTATTTCCTTTACATCAAAGTTTTAGTTTCTATACTTCTACAAAATAAAAATAAAATTTGCTGGTATTTGTTTAGCATTTTACTCACAAAAACATCTATAAACTTTTGTATGCCTGTTGCAAATTAATAAATAACTGTTGCTTATCTATTTAAAAAAGTAGATATGCAAACTAGACATTATAAACTTTAAAATGATATATTGTTTGTCATGACTGCTTTGTTTAGATGACAATATTATGGTTTAAAAAATAACATATATACACACATGTATGTGTATATATATGGATAGATAGATAGATAGATAGATAGATAGATAGATAGATAGATAGATAGATAGATAGATAGATAGATAGATGGATGGATGGATGGATGGATGGATGGATGGATGGATGGATGGATGGATGGATAGATAGTCAACTACTCTTACTACATAACACAACAACAGTGGTGAAATATGTATTCAGAAGTCTTAAGACCTTTCTAACAATATATAGTTTGTCACGATTAGTTGGGGACAGTTAAAGGTGCAGTAGGTGATGGTCTTCAGAAACTTGTTTTGTTGTGCTGGTTGAAAGTCACTTCACAATCTAATAGTACTGATTAAAGTAAATGATCTAAATGTATTTATATGTGTTTTTACATTCTGGGTGAGACATAAGAATAAAAAATGTTTGTCCAATTAGATATTGTTGGACCGATAATTCCCATAATTCTGATAAGTAGCCTAAACTGTCTGTCAGCAAATGTTGAGTTCAACAACTGCAGCCGTTCACGCAGATCCACCGATGCTTTTTTACATGGGCCACGGTCACGTGGAGTGACAGCGCTAAAAACACATGCTGAATCTAAACTTTAAAATCCAGAATCGATATTGGAGTTAGTTTTGCACGCTGGAGGATGGCTGAAGTATTTCTGTCAGACAGGTCATGTTCTGTGTTAAAGCTATTTTAGTCACGCAGAGCTGATGTAGATTGTGTTGTTATGAATGGGTTATATACACAGAAGTGTTGTTCAGCCACTGAAATCTCCCGGTGAATGATTGATGTGAGTATTTTCAGTTTCATAAGGACCTTTTACGGCATCAATAATGTAGATTTTTATTTAGTTTAACAACAACACATCAGTAAATAGTTCCCTATATTGTTCACCATGCTAGTCTGAATATTCGCTCTGAAACAGCATGTCAGTATAGCTTAGTAATAAGTGTAATTCCTGCAGCCCAGCAGCCAACCACTAAGCAAAGTCAGTTTAGGACAGAGCTTGCGAGAGAGTAAGACTGATGAGTAGGTGATGACAAGTTTTGCTAACTGCATAACTGAAAATGTGCTAGATATTATACAGTTTTTCATTGGGAATTGTAGTATTATAAAGCACTATAAAGTTTTCTAACTGGCGAATGACATGATCTAGTGGGTCTCTGTCATCTTTAATGTGCGCGTTCGTGGGTTCAGGAGGCGTGGCTTTGGACGACAGTGGAGGGACTGTGTTTGAAAGATATTACGCTAACCGATTAGCATTTAGGCAGATCACCTACTGCACCTTTAAGGGATTTAGCTGCCTTGACTCAATCTACAACCCCAAATCAGAAAAAGTTGGGACAGTATGGAAAACGCAAATAAATAAAGTAGTGATTTGTAAATTAACTTTGACTTGTAGTTCATTATGAATATGAACACAAATTATTTCATGTTTTGTCTGGTCAACTTCATTTCATTTTTCATTTCAATTATGATTTGGTACAAAAACAGCAAGGTCTAGTCCTTTAGGAGCAAATATGGGCTGAGGATCGCCAGTTCTCCAGCAAATATGTGAGAAAATTGATTGAAATATTTAAAAGCAATGCTCCTCAAAGAAAGAGAGGAAGACATTTGGATATTTCAGCTTCAACAGTGCAGAACATCATCAAAAGATTCAAGGAATCTGGAGGAATTTCAGTGCGTAAAGGACAAGGGTGCAAGCCTAAGCTGAACCGTGATCTCCGATCCCTCAGGCGGCGCTGCATCAAGAATCCTCATTTATCTAGGATATGCCATATCACCACATGGGCTCAGGACAACTACGGCAAACATTTATCAACAACAAGACGTAGTTACATCCACAAATGCCAGTGAAAACTGTACTGTGCCAAAAGGAAGCCCTATGTTAACAGTGTCCAAAATCTTCTCTGAAGCATCTGGGATGGACCATCACACAGTGGAAACGTGCACTGTGCTCAGATCGATCAGTATTTGAGGTGTTTTTTAGGAGAAATGGACGCTGTGTGCTCTGGACCAAATAAGAAAGGGATCATTCAGACTGTTACCAGCAACATGTCTATAACCCAGGGTCTGTCATGGTCAAGTACTCTTGGAAAAGGTAACCTGCACTACTGTGATGCACCATTAATGCTGAACAGTACAGAGAGATTTTGGAGCACAATCTGCTGCCTTCTCTTCCAGGGACATCCATGCATATTTCAACAAGACAATGCTAAACCACATTCTGCACACATTATAGAGTCCTGCTGCAGAGGAAGAGCATACAGGTACTGGACTGGCCTGCCTGCAGTCCCGACCTGTCTCCAATGGAGAATCTGTGGTGCATTTTGAAGCGCAAAATGCGACAAGGAATTTCAATTTAGAAATCAGTACTTTCATTAGTTTATTAGCGTTTTTTCATACTGTCCAAACTTTACTGATTTGGGGTTGTACATTGTAAAAAACACTATAGAAAGACAGTTTGAAATTTTATTAAATTGTTTAAATTGTGTGTGTGTGTGTGTGTGTGTGTTGACAGAACTCTGGTGAGAAGGTCAGTAAGATCAGTCTGGTGGATCTGGCTGGCAGTGAGCGAGTGTCTAAGACTGGAGCTGCTGGGGAACGACTGAAGGAGGGCAGCAACATCAACAAGTACGGCAGTGTGTGTGTTTGTGTGTGTGTGTATGCTCCGTAGAGTGTAAAATATATGGGTGGAGTATCCGTGACGTCACACATAGGATTCTGAAGAGCTCAAATGAAGCTACAAGTAGGCGTGGCCAATCGTCGCCATTTTGTACGCGCATCATCGCACTGCCCGGTGGATACCAAACAAGGGTAAAGAGGCGGAGCTACAGACACCTGCTAGCATTTTGCTTGGACAGACTGCGACTCGTTTGTGTTCTGACCACATGTGCTTGGCTTTACACTATCAATAAAGTGTTTAGACTTTTAAAAACACTGCTGTAATACACAGAGCCACTAAACATTGCTCTTATGACGTTTTTCTACAGGAGGAAAACGCGAAATACATCCAAACACTTCAGATATAGTGTGTGTTAGTAAATGCAAGACTATTGATGAAACACAGGCATAACACTGTATGATAACGCTTCAGATGACTGTTCTAGAGCCTACAGCTAATCAATCTGTCACATTCTGGAGGGCATTACAGCTCAAAAGAACATTATAAATGATAAATGATCTTAAATAAAACAAATACATCTATAGAGATGGTATATAAGTATATAACTATATAATACACACCTGAAACTTGTCTATAGCGCTTGTTTAATGCTGCTCTTATAGTTGTGTAAATTGCTTCCTTGTCCTCATTTGTAAGTCGCTTTGGATAAAAGCGTCTGCTAAATGACTAAAAAAAAAAAATAATAAAAAAAAATATAATTCCACTCACTTGGAAAACGGAGGCCACGTGAATGGTTTGTGAGCACAATTAAGTGCACACAGCATGCCATATCATCTGATAATTGTAGGAAATAATTTTAAAAAGCAACTGACTATGTAAAGAAACATTAATCAACACAAAAATACGATGAATATGCAGAGTTCAGCGGCCAATCAGCCGGAATCAGCTGAGTAGAAGTGACGGCAACCAGCGAGACCTAGCTGTTACTCAAGTGGCCACGCCCCTTAATTATGCAGACTTAATATAAACGAAATGGATGAGTTATAAAAAAATTCACCCCCTCACAGTTGTCATGAAGGGTAATATTAGCTAAATGCACCAAAAGCGTACTTTGTAAGAGGCTGTAAACACCTTTTTTTCTACTGTAAAGTTGGCCATTTTAACACTGGGGTCAATAGAAATCTGCTCTATTATGGAGCCAGGACTAGCGGAATTTCCATGAATGGCAGTTTCACTTACTCCCTTATTAACTTCATGAGGGAGAGCGGGAGGTTGCTGCTTGGTATGCTCTGATCTATGTTGTGTGCTGATGCTCTGTGTGTTTGTTCTTATATATATATATATATAAGGCTTGGGCGGTAATATGGTATACGGCGGGATCTAAAAATAGCAACAGTATCAGTTTCTATACCGTCATAAAAAGCAATGCACTTATAAAGGAGACAAATATGAAATATTATTTGTTTAATGGCTAAAATTGCGTATGCGTGGTCTCGAAAAAGAACACAAGCTCTGCAGTTTGGCTTCGACCGAAGTTGGGTTTTGACCGAAAGAGAAGGAAGACGTGGTTAATGCGAAATAGAGGTCTGCATTCCTACTGCTGTACCGCAGGAACTGACCAGATTTATTGCGGAATACTTTTCCGAATAAAGCGCGGGAGCGGTCGGTAACTCTGGTGTAATTTGAATGGGAGCGGGCGGTCTAACAATATTGCTCCTGAGCGAGTGAGCATCAGGTCTCCGACTACACTAGGCTGTGTGATCTCCGCTCTGATAGTGTGTGTGTGTGTTTTAATGATGTGTGCGTGTGTTGATCAGGTCTCTGACTACACTGGGCTGTGTTATCTCGGCTCTGGCGGATCAGTCTGCAGGGAAGAGCAGGAATAAGTTTGTGCCGTACAGAGACTCGGTGCTGACGTGGCTGCTGAAGGTCAGAGTGCGACTCCATCATCATCATCATCTTCATCCTCATTATGTCTTCACACAGCTAACACAAACATTCTCAAAACATTCCACAACTTTCCTTAAACCACAGATGAACCGGAGGCTGCGATTGTTGTTTTTTTCATATTGTGACGCAGCTCCTAGAGAAACGGAATATTAAATGGGAAAGCAGTGGGCGTGGCTTGTTTTTTCTACTGCGAGCTGATTGGTTGTAGTAAAGATGCATTCCAAAAGCAGCCTACAGCCTAACAGACTCCTCCCCTTCACCATATCTGTTTGTTGTCAAAACTGACAGTTTGAGGGGCGTGGCTAAGTATCTTAGCCACACCCAATATCTCAAACAGACCTAATCTGAGAATTTAACTGAAAAGAAACAGGGAGTGCATTTTCAGATTTAAATCAAAGATTACAAGGGCTAACTATTTGTTTTGTTTTTTAATGACATGCACAGATAAATTGTTCACCACAAAACTAGCAATGCGAGCTGACAGAATCAACATAGCTAGTTTCGATTTCATCTGTACTTAACAAATGAAATCAAATTTAAGAACATACAAAAAATAACATATAGCAAGCTTTTAGACGAGTGCTGTTGTGTTGTGTGTGTTCAGGATAATCTGGGGGGAAACAGTAAGACGGCCATGATCGCCACCATCAGCCCTGCGGCGGATAACTACGAGGAGACGCTCTCCACACTGAGATACGCCGATCGAGCGAAGAGGATCGTGAATCACGCTGTAGTGAATGAAGATCCGAACGCAAGAATCATCCGAGAGCTGCGAGAGGAGGTGGAGAAACTGAAGGAGCAGCTCTCACAGGCTGAGGTCACTCACACACACGCACACGCACACACACACACATCTGCATCTATATATATATATATATATACAGTTGAAGTCACAATTATATGCCCCCCTTTGAATTTTTTTTAATATTTGCCAAATGATGTTTACCAGAGCAAAGAAATTTTCACAGTATGTCTGATAATATTTTTCTTCTGGAGAAAGTCTTATTTGTTTTATTTCGGCTAGAATAAAAGGAGTTTTTACATTTTTAACACCATTTTAAGGTCAATATTATTACCCCCTTTAAGCTATATTTGTTTTCAATAGTCTACAGCAGTGTTTCCCAACCCTGTTCCTGAAGGCACACCAACAGTCCACATTTTCAACCTCTCCCTAATCAAACACACCTGAATCAACTCATCAGAACATTAGAAGAGGCTCCAAAACCTGAAGTTAATGGGTCAGATAAGAGAAACACCGAAAATATGTACTGTTAGTGTGCCTCCAGGAACAGGGTTGGGAAACACTGGTCTACAGAAAAAACCATCGTTATACAATAACTTGCCTAATTACCCTAACCTGCCTAGTTACCCTAATTAACCTAGTTAAGCCTTTAAATGTCACTTTGAGCTGTATAGAAGTGTCTTGAAGAATATCTAGTCTAATATTATTTACTGTCATCATGGCAAAGAGAAAATAAATCAGTTATTAGAGATGAGTTATTAAAACTATTATGATTAGAAATGTGTTGAAGAAATCTACTCTCCGTTAAACAGAAATTAGGGAAAATAAATAAACGGGGGATAATTATTCTGACTACAACTATATATATATATATATATATATATATATATATATATATATATATATATATATATATATATATATATATATATATTTATATATATATGAGCAATATCACACTCATAGCAGTGCGATATAGCTGTACATCGGCATTGGTCTGTTGACTTGAAGCTGCAGGCCGAGTGCCTTAGTGCCCCACTAGTGACGATATACAGCCATATCGCACTGCTACGAGTGTGATATTGCGTTTATACAACAGTTTGACGGCATAATCATGTGTAAAAAAGAAAATCAAACACAGAGAGTCTAAAAACCCTTCAGTATTAGGAATTACTTTCTTCTGCCATTCATTCACATCTGCAGCTGACGTCAGAACAGAACACAGAACTGCAGCTGAACACAGAAACCATTGCTCATTCACCAACGTCACTTCAGCGCTAGTGTTTAAATGATTCTGTAGTGTAGAGCGATATCGACTTACAATGTCACTTAATAATGACTTGTTCAGCTGCAATATTTAAATGCAGTTAAAGTCAGAATTATTATTATTATTAATAATAAATATTATTTGATTTTTATTTATTTATTTTTTTTTTTATTTTTTTATTTTTTTTCTCCAATATTTCCCAAATAATGTTGAATTCAGGAATTTCTCACAGTATTTCCTATAATATTTTTTCTTCTGGAGAAAGTCTTATTTGTTTTATTTCAGCTAGAATAAAAGCAGTTTTAAATGTTTTGAGCCCATTTTAAGGTCAATATTATTAGCCCCTTCAGCAATATTAGTTTTGGATTGTCTCCAGAATAACCACTGTTATACAGTGACTTGCCTAATTACCCTAACTTTACCCTAATTACCCTAGTTAAGCCTTTAAATGTCACTTTAAGCTGAATAGAAGTGTCTTGAAGAATATCTAGTCTAATATTATTTACTGTCATGACAAAGAGAAAATAAATCAGTTATTATGATTAGAAATGTGTTGGAAAGGGGGCCAGTAATTCTGACTTCAACCGTAATTTTCCCTTTAGTTTAACGAGCACTAAAATACTGACGTGAATGTGTAAATGTTGTGTTTGTCAGTCTCTGAAAGCTCCGGAGCTGCAGGAGAAACTGCAGGAGTCTGAGAAACTCATACAGGAAATGACTGTAACATGGGAAGAGAAACTGCGCAAGACTGAGGAGATCGCACAGGTCTGACACACACACACACAAACAGGTGCAATCCACACACACCTCAATACACACAAATGCACATAACACATGTGTGCACACACACTCACATGCACATAAGAGCATAAACACACACACACATGCACATAGACACATGTGCATAGACATTCCCATGAACATAACGCATGCACGCACACACACACACACACACAAGGTGCAATCCACACTGCAATAAACACATTGCACACAGCACACATTTACACACACGAATACATGCGCACACACAAACACACATGTGCACACACGAAAACATGCGCACACACAAACACACGTGCACACACACACAAATACACGCGCACACACAAACACACATGTGCACACACACGAATACACGCACACACACAAACACACATGTGAACACACATGAATACATGCGCACACACAAACACAATATAAACACACACAATATATGCATACACCCTTATGATCATAACTCACTCGCGCACACATATACACACACACAAACACACAGGTGCAATCCACACACACTGCAATACACACATTGCACACAACACACACACATAGACACATGTGCATAGACACACAGACTCATGCGCACACACACACAAACACATACCACATAGGCACATGCACACACACGCAACACATGCGCACAATCACACATGCACTCAGACACATGCGCGCACACACAAACACCAAAATTGGTGTCCAGTAAATCCACCAATCATCCAATCAGTTCCCTGTGGACAAAATCAAGCCCCGCCTACTTTTGTCTACTTCTGATATCCATCACAACAGGAAAGAAAGCGTTGCTTGATTTGATTGACAGCTGTCAGTGGTGTGATTGACGGCTGTCACTGGTGTGTGCAGGAGCGTCAGAAGCAGCTGGAGAGTATGGGGATCTCTCTGGAGTCCTCAGGGATAAAGGTTGGAGAGGATAAGAGCTTTCTGGTCAACCTGAACGCTGATCCTGCTCTCAATGAGCTGCTGGTTTACTACCTGAAGGTACAGTCGGCCTCAGATTGGGTTTTTAAGTGTGATTTAGCTTGTATATTTCAATCATTTTGCAGTGATTTCGATTCTGTTTGTTTGAATTAATTCAGGGCCAAAGCTCTGTAAGCCCCTCCCCCTTTCATAAGCCAGCTCTGCTCTGATTGGTCAGCTGCCCTAGTTTGTTTTGATTGGTCTTTCTGTCTGAAATGAATTGCCCATTTCTGAGTTTCTGAGTGTTCATAGGCCGGGTGTGCGGGGAAGCAGGAAATGCAGGAATAAATGTGTGTGTGTGTGTGTGCGCGTGTGTGTGTGTGTGTGTGTGTGTGTGTGTGTGTGTGTGTGTGTGTGTGTGTGTGTGTGTTCAGGATCACACACGTGTGGGAGCAGACACCACTCAGGACATCCAGCTGTTCGGCATCGGTATCCAGTCTGAACACTGTGTGCTGGAGGTCACTGCAGACGGAGACGTCACACTCACACCTGCACACAACGCCAGGTACACACACACACACACACACACACACACACACACACACACACACACACACACACATACATTTGTGGCCAAAAGTTTTGAGAATTACATAAATATTGGAAATTGCCCTACTGAAAAAAACTGCTTAAACCATCCTAGGCTGGTTGGCGGGTTTTAGCTGGTTGACCAGGCTGGTTTTAGAGGGGTTTTGGCCACTTCCAGCCTGGTCTTAGCTGGTCAGGCTGAGAGATGACCAGCTAAAACCAGCTTGACTAGCCTAGCGAGGCTGGGAGCCCAGCCAAAACCAGCTATGTCTAGCTTAAACCAGGCTGGTCCAGGATGGAAATGGCTGGAAACCAGCCTGGAAATGGCCAAAACCCCTCTAAAACCAGCCAACCAGCCTAGGGTGGTTTAAGCTGGATTTTTTAGCAGGATTTGCTGCTTAAATTTTTATAATAGCAATTTGCATATACTCCAGAATGTTCTGAAGAGTGATCTGGTGTGTAGTCCTGCTGCCATTGGCCAGATCGAGCCGGATCTCCTCCAGTCATCCTCGCTTTTGTTGCTCCCGCGGCAAAAATAACGAGTGGACATGAGAGCAGCACTGTGACAGCATTAAATACAGACACTTTAAACTATTACTTTAACACATTTGTGCCCAATAATGGGTTTTATCTCTGTATCGCGAATGTATCTTTTTAACCGGATCTTCTAAGTGAACCAGTTGAACTAGTTCACCGAATCAAACTGAATCATTTGAAACGATTCGTGTCTCCAGTAAGCACTCGTCCACAAACTACTTACTTTTTAACAAGCCTAATACACTCCTCTGACTCTAAATGATCCAATATATACTCTTATTCGGTTATTAGAACAGTATAATGTTACATTAAGAAGCGGTGAACCGATAATACTGCACATGCGTGATTCAGTGAACCAAACGCAAACAGTAGCCTTCTGTGTGGCTGAACTAAACTTCAACAACTGCAGCGTGGGTGAACCGAGGGCTTAAATTAGAGGATCTGGTGAAACAGATGTTTATTTCATAACAGACAATCATAATGGAGTTTAAATAAGTGAATCACGCTTTAGTTGGGTTGCAAAACTTTACTGTAAGACTTTTTTCAGATCATGGTGGTGTTTTAACTGACTGAAATTACTATTGCTGACTATATAATGTTGAGTCCTAAAATATCTGAGCTGTGTGTCTAACCTCAGAAGCAGCCTTCACACATATTGTACTTAAGGCTGCTGTCTTGTGGGCTGCTGTATTTGAGTTTGAGGATGTGTAGATGGTTGTGGTAGATGATAGTGTTCATGTGTTCTCTGAATACATGTTTCAGAAAATGTATGGCTGAGTTTTTATTATACAATATTTATTCTGATGATTTTGAATCTTGCACCTAAACAAATATCCTTATTTAGAAAAAAAAATAAAACTAATACTGAAACTAATAAAACGAGTAAATCTGCCCATTAAAACTAATTAAAACTGAATTTGAAAACAAAAAGTCAAAACAAAATAGAAACTAAAACTAATGAAAAATCTAAACCTATTATAAACATTACTATTATAAACATACGCAGTGTTTCATGCATCTGAATTTTTACAGCATACACACATTTACAGCTTTGTCCCTACGCAATGCTTTAGTTTGAACTCAAAGCAAGTCTTTGTACATGAGGCCCCTGGTGTCAAGAAGGGCTGCAAAGAAGCCACTTCTCTCCAAAAAAACATCAGGGACGGATTGACCTTCTGCAAAAGTATGGCGAATGGACTGCTGAGGACTGGGCCAAAGTCATATTCTCCGATGAAGCCCCCTTCCGATTGTTTGGGGCATCTGGATAAAGGCTTGTCCTCAGAAGAAAAGGTGAGCGCTACCATCAGTCCTGTGTCATGCCAAGCATCCTGAGACTGTTCATGTGTGAGGCTGATTCTCATCCAAGGGACTGTCCTCACTCAAAATTTTGCCCAAAAACACAGCCATGAATAAAGAATGGTACCAAAACACCCTCCAACAGCAACTTCTTCCAACAATCCAACAACAGTTTGGTGAAGAACGATGCATAAACCAGCACGATGGAGCACCGTGCCACAAGGCAAAAGTGATATCTAAGTGGCTCTGAGACCAAAACGTTGACATTTTGGGTCCATGGTCTGGAAACTCCCCAGATCCTAATTCCAATGAGAACTTGTGGTCAATCCTCAAGAGGTGGGTGGACAAACAAAACCCACTAATTCTGACAAACTCCAAGAAGTGATTATGAAAGAATGGGTTGCTATCAGTCAGGATTTGGCCCAGAAGTTGATTGAGAGCATGCCCAGTCGAATTGCAGAGGTCCTGAAAAAGAAGGGCCAACACTGCAAATACTGACTCTCTGCATAAATGTCATGTAATTGTCGATAAAAGCCTGTTACGGCCCAACACTCAAAACTGGCTCGAATAACAACAACAATCAAGGTTTGAGCCGAACATATGAAAGACACAGACGACTGAATTAATAAATTGATGTTTCGTCAATAAATAATAAACAAAAAAAATCAAGTAGACAGGTAGAGCAGCTAAGAAAACAGGTCTCTGACTATACTGTTTAAAATGGACAGATCTTACCTACAACTCCCGTAAAAGGAATAAAAAACAGGTGAGTCTTCCGGGCCACTGCTTACCTTCACTAAGTGAAGTTTCATAAACTAATTTGGAGAGGAGCTCGTGATATGATTGAGCACGTCTGGCCGCTCATCTGTAATCAGTAATAATCCAATCAGAGTGATCCTAGTTTACTATAAATGGATCATTTTCTCCCTGCTGCTCTATCTTCGTTTGGAAGAATCCCCCCTTCCACCCCATCTCCTCCTTTTCCTCCCTTTTCTAAAGGGGGAGCTCTCGAGACCTACCTGATCTCGGATCTCCTTATATGCTTATCGACCGGGTGGGAGCCCTGGGCTCAAATATCTCCGAGCTCAGGGTTCTCTCCCGGGACAGCATGCCAAACCTGCTTTATACGCCAAGCATATCTAAGTGGGAACTCTTGAAACTAAATAAATACCAAAACGTGACTATGAAAAATAATCCACTACCTGCTATGAAAGCAGAGTATCAAAATAAACAAACTAGTAACACATTAAGAATACTAAATAATCAAAAGGTTAACAATAACACAAGGAGAGCGGCATGTAGATGGATCGCCTGGCATGCGGAGCACCGCCAGCCAGACCGTCTGAGCGCAAGCCACCACCGAACTGTGGGAGAGCGAGAGACCGAGAGAGAGACTGAACCGCCATTGCTGTCAGCCTTATATACTGGGAATCCCCTGTGACGTCACGGGCATCATCCAATCCTAGACAAGCCGGGTAGGAAAAACTCCTCCTATAACTCAAGCGCAACAAGCACAAACCTGCAACAAATAAATAAATGACTTAAATAAAACATAGACCCACGAAACAAAGCCTTTGAAACGTATGAAGTGCTTGTAATTATATTACAGTACATCACAGAAACAAGTGAAACAAAGATCTGAGAGCAGTTTAGCAGCAAACTTTGTGAAAACTAATATTTGTCATTCTCAAAACTTTTGGCCACGACTGTACATACATACATATCTGTATCTACGGTTGAGGGCCAAATTATTCGCCCTCCCGTGAAATAATTATTCTTTGTTAAGAGTTTCTCAAAGTGATACTTAATGGAGCAAGGAAATCTGACGGTACTTCTGGAGAAAGTCTTATTTGTTTAAATTCGGCTAGAATAAAAGCAGTTTTTAAACCATTTAAGGTCAATATTAACAGCCTCCGAAATGAGATGCAGATTTACAGGGTGTTTTTTAATTAGCAAATAATACAATTATTACAAACGTAAACATTATTATGTACATTCGCTCCTGTTTGGGTTGTCAATCTGGCAACCTGTGTGTGTGTTGAGTTGTCGAAGGAGTGAAAGAAAAACTTGAATTTGGTCTGCAATACCTATTTCAACCACTAGTCAATCATATCAATCCTAGATTGCACCTTTAAAAGACACTGTTGTTGTTGTTGTATCAGTGGGTTTTTTATTTTCTCCAGCAGTGCCAAGTTCACAATTTTCCCGCAGAATTGGTCTACTTCTGATCTTTGTCTGTGGGTTGTTTTTTTTTAATCCACATGTTTGCTCTGATGTTGTTCACCTGTGCAGGACGTGTGTGAATGGCATGATGGTTTACTCAAAGGTGCATGTGTGGCATGGAGACCGAATACTGTGGGGGAACAACCACTTCTTCAGGTGAGCAGCAGCTTCACATTCATTCAGCTTCCGTGCTGGTGTTCAGACTGTCAGTTTCCTGCTTTGACATATATTTAGGGACTATATTGATGCAATATTCAGGGGGGAAATAGGCTGATTAAACAAATTTAATTAAACTAAGCTAAAAATGTGAAATTGAAATAAAAAAGAAGGAAAAAAATCCTTAATGAACTGTGTGTGCTGAATCACTCTTTTGTAATTGTGGTTACATTTAGATTACTTGCGTAATCAGACTAATTTGGATTACATTTAGATTACTTTTAATGTAATCTGATTAATTTTGGATTACATTTAGAGTACTTAACATAATCTGACTAATTTTGGATTAGATTTAGATAACAATTAACAAAATCAGAGCATTTTGGATTACATTAAAATTACTTTTATGCTAACATAATCAGACTACTTTTGGATCACATTGTTTACTTTTAATATAATCTGATTCTTTTGAATCACATTTAGATTACTTTTAACATAATCTGACTCATTTTGCATTACATTTAGATTACTTTTAACATAATCAGAATTGGATTACATTTAGATTACTTTTAACGTATTCTGTCTAATTTTGGATTATATTCAATTACTTTTATGCTAACGTAATCTCAATAATTTTGGATTATATTTAGATTACTTTTAGCATAATCAGAATTTTGGATTACATTTAGATTACTTTTAGCATAATCAGAATTTTGGATTACATTTAGATTACTTTTAACGTAATCTGACTAATTTTGGATTACATTTATTTACTTTTAAGCTAACGTAATCTGACTAATTATGGATTACAAAGATTGTAATTTGAGGTCCTGACTCTCTGTGGTCATTAAAAATCCCATGGCACTTCTCGTAAAGAGCAGGGGTGTAACCCCGTGTCCTGGCCAAAGTCCCTCAATTGGCCCTTACCTGTCATGGCCTCCCAATCATCCCCATCTACCCAATTGGCTGTATCACTGTCTCGTCACACCAATAGCTGGTGTGTGGTGAGCGCGTTGTCCTCTGGTTGCCGTCGCATCATCCAAGTGGATGCTGCACACAGGTGGTGGTGTAGAGAGACCCCCCCCCCCATGATTGTGAAGCGCTTTGGGTGTATGGCCATACATGATAAATGCGCTATATAAATACACATTTCATTGCATTACAGATTACTTTTAACATAATCAGAATTTTGGATTACATTTAGATTACTTTTATGCTAACGTAATCTGACTAATTATGGATTACATTTAGATTACTTTTATGATAAGGTAATCAAACTACTTTTGGATTATTTTTAGATTACTTTTATGCTAACATAATCAGACTTATTTTGGATTACATTTAATTACTTTTATGCTAACAAAATCTGACTAATTTTGGATTACATTTAGATTACTTTTAACATAATCAAAATTGGATTACATTATATTACTTTTAACATAATCTTACTAATTTTGGATTACATTTAGATTACTTTTAACGTAATCTGACTAATTTTGGAATATATTTAATTACTTTTATGCTAACATAATCTGACTAATTTTGGATTACATTTAGATTACTTTAAACATAATGAGAATTTTGGATTACATTTACTTTTAATGAAATCGGACAAATTTTGGATTACATTTAGATTACTTTTAACATAATCTTACTAATTTTAGATTACATTTAGATTACTTTTAACGTAATTAGAATGTTGGATTACATTTAGATTACTTTTAACGTAATCTGACTAATTTTGGATTACATTTAATTACTTTTATGCTAACGTAATCTGACTAATTTTGGATTACATTTAGATTACTTTTAACATAATGAGAATTTTGGATTACATTTACTTTTAACGTAATCTGACTAATTTTGGATTACATTTAGATTACTTTAAACATAATGAGAATTTTGGATTACATTACATTTAACGTAATCTGACTAATTTTGGATTACATTTAGATTACTTTTAACATAATCTGACTAATTTTGGATTACATTTTGATTACTTTTAAGATAATCAGAATTTTGGATTACATTTAGATTACTTTTAACATAATCAGAATTTTGGATTACATTTAGATTACATTTAACATAATCTGACTAGTTTTGGATTACATTTAATTACTTTTATGCTAATGTAATCTGACTAATTTTGGATTACATTTACTTTTAACGTAATTTGACTAATTTTGGATTACATTTTGATTACTTTTAACATAATCAGAATTTTGGATTATATTTAGATTACTTTTAACATAATCAGAATTTTGGATTATATTTTGATTACTTTCAACATAATCAGAATTTTGGATTACATTTAGATTACTTTTAACATAATCTGACTGGTTTTGGATTACATTTAATTACTTTTATGCTTTCTTTAAACATAATGAGAATTTTGGATTACATTTACTTTTAACGTAATCTGACAAATTTTGGATTACATTTAGATTACTTTAAACATAATCAGAATTTTGGATTACATTTAGATTACTTTTATGCTAACGTAATCTGACTAATTTTGGATTACATTTAGATTACTTTTATGCTAACCTAATCGGACTACTTTTGGATTACATTTACTTTTAACGTAATCTGACTAATTTTGGATTACATTTTGATTACTTTTAACATAATCAGAATTTTGGATTACATTTAGATTACTTTTAACATAATCTGACTGGTTTTGGATTACATTTAATTACTTTTATGCTAATGTAATCTGACTAATTTTGGATTACATTTAGATTTTTTTAAACATAATGAGAATTTTGGATTACATTATATATCTTTAAACATAATGAGAATTTTGGATTACATTTACTTTTAACATAATCTGACAAATTTTGGATTACATTTAGATTACTTTTAACATAATCAGAATTTTGGATTACATTTAGATTACTTTTATGCTAACCTAATCGGACTACTTTTGGATTACATTTAGATTTGTTTATAGAACAATTGCGAGTATTCCAATGCAAATTTCCAAAATGCACATAAAAATAAATAGATGGAAACAGAGCTATTGACTGTTGTCTTCAGGGTGAATCTGCCAAATCGTAAGCGGCGTAAGGATCTGGACAGAGGGTCTCCCCGTGAGAGCTTCATCGAGGCGGATGTAGAAACGGCTAGCGAAGCCTCATCTGAGCAGGACTACAGCTATGAGTTTGCACAGATGGAGGTCATGATGAAGGCTCTGGGAAACAATGGTAAACTTTACCACATCACAGAGCATTTATTACACATCATATCGTACTGTACAGTATCATGAGATCATTGGCCTACTCATTGCATATTATTATAATAATGCTATAAAATAGGTTTTTTAATTAAGTTTTAATTCATTTTTAATGCTCAACATGGGTGGTGATGTGGCCACAGAGCGAAGTACTTTGTGTGACTATTTTCTTAGCAAATAGCCTTCTGTTTCCAAAGCCTTCTCAGTTGTGTGCATACGTTTGTTATGTGCATTTTCTGAATGTATGCACATTTTTGTATGCAGTAATCCTAAATGCACATGAAAATATGTGGATGGAAACACAGTTAGTGATTAGTGTATGTGTGTGTGTGTCAGACCCCATGCAGAATGCAGTGCAGGCGCTGGAGAAGCAGTATGTGGAGGAGAAGCGTCTGGCTCTGGAGGAGCAGCGGCTGATGTACGAGCGAGAACTGCAGAGTCTGAGACAACAACTCACACCTGAGAGAAACACACAACACCAGCGGCTGAGCTACAACACACACCACTCACACAGCAGACTGCGCCTGTGGACAGAGGAGAGGTGAACACACACACACTCACACCTGGGAGAAACAACACCCACGACTGAGCTTTAGCACACACAACAGACTACGGGAATGTAGCAGTGATCGAGTCACTCAAACACAAGTGTCTCTCTCTGTGTGTGTTTCAGGGATGAGTTGTTTCGTCAGAGTTTGTCTCGTCTGCGTGAGCAGGTAGTCAGGGCAAATGCTTTGGTGCGAGAAGCAAACTTCCTGTCCGAGGAGATGCAGAAACACACCGACTATCAGGCGACGCTTCAGATTCCTGCCGCAAACCTGAGCGCAAACCGCAAGGTGAGACACACTCACATTAACACTCAACCATTCTGGTGGAATGACTGATTACAAATTACACAAGAAACTGTGTAGTCAGTAATATAATTTGTTGAGTACACTGTTATGGTAATGAAATCTGACTGCTTTTGGATTACATTTAGATTACTTTTATTTTAATGCAATCTGATTGCTTTTAAATTACTTTTAGATTACTTTTCTGGTAACATAATCTGACTACCTTTGAATTACATTTAAATGACTTTTATAGTAATGTAATACTACTACTTTTGGATTAAATTTAGATTACTTTTATGGTAACAAAATCTGACTACTTTAGGATCACATTTAGATTACAGTTATTGTAACGTAATCTGACTACTTTTAGATTACATTTAGATTACATTTATCTTTTACTTTTGGATTACATTTAGATTACTTTTAACGTAATCTGACTAATTTTGGATTACATTTAGATTACATTTATCTTTTACTTTTGAATTACATTTAGATTACTTTTATTTTAATGCAGTCTGAATGCAGTACTTTTCTGGTAACATAATCTGACTACCTTTGAATTACATTTAAATTACTTTTATAGTAATGTAATACTACTACTTTTGAATTACATTTAGATTACTTTTATTGTAATGCAATTTCATTGCTTTTAAATTACATTTAAATTACTTTTATAGTAATGTAATACTACTTTTGAATTACATTTAGATTACTTTTATTGTAATGCAATTTGATTGCTTTTAAATTACATTTAGATTACTTTTATGGTAACATAATCTGACTACATTTGAATTACATTTAGATGACTTTTATGGTTGCATAATAATAATAATAATAAATTCCTTACATTTATATAGCACTTTTCTGGGCACTCAAAGTGCTTTACACATAGGGAGGGAATCTCCTCATCCACCACCAGTGTGCAGCATCCACCTAGATGCCGCAACGGCAGCCATTTTGTGCCAGACCAAACACCACACATCAGCTGATCACCGCACATAATCTGACTAGATTTGAACTATGTTTAGATTACTTCTATAGTAATGTAATACTACTACTTTTGGATTACATTTAGATTACATTTTTTGGTAACAAAATCTGACTACTTTAGGATCACATTTAGATTACAGTTATTGTATTACATTTAGATTAAATTTATCTTTTACTTTTGGATTACATTTAGATTACTTTTAACGTAATCTGACAAATTTTGGATTACATTTAGATTACATTTATCTTTTGTTTTTGGGTTACATTTAGATTACTTTTAACGTAATCTGACTAATTTTGGATTACATTTAGATTACTTTTAACATAATCAGAGAATTTTGGATTGCATTTAGATTACTTTTATGCTAACATAATCTGACTACTTTTGGATTACATTTAGATTACTTTTAACATAATCTGATTCTTTTGAATTACATTTAAATTACCTCACACATAATCTGACTAATTTTAGATTACGTTTAATTACTTTTATGCTAATGTAATCTGTCTAATTTGGGGTTACATTTAGATTACTTTTAACATAATCAGAATTTTGGATTACATTTAGATTACTTTTACGGTAGCGTAATAATAATAATAATAATAATAATAATAAAAATAATAATAATAAATTACTCACATTTATATAGCACTTTTCTTAGCACTCAAAGTGCTTTACACATAGGGGGGAATCTCCTCATCCACCACCAGTGTGCAGCATGCTAATGTAATCTGACTAATTTTGGGTTACATTTAGATTACTTTTAACATAATCAGAATTTTGGATTACATTTAGATTACTTTTAGCATAATATAATCCTACTACTTTTGAATTACATTTAGATTACTTTTATAGTAATGTAATTCAACTACTTTTGGATTACATTTAGATTAATTTTATAGTAATGTAATTTCACTACTTTTGAATTACATTTAGATTACTTTTATAGTAATGTAATTCAACTACTTTTGGATTACATTTAGATTAATTTTAGACTAACCCAGTGGCAGGGGGGGTGGGGGGTGTAATGGGGACAGAGTGCATTGGGCCCTGGCAATGTAGGGGCACTGCGACAGGAAGTGGAGGGGCCTGTACACTTTAGACGATAGCGAGACTTTAAAGTAAATATTCTTTAATATTTTAAATTTACACAAAAAAAACTCTGGGATTTTTATGTTTTTTTTTCATCGTTTTAATTCTCAGCATGATAATGATCCGCTAATTGCAGTGATATCCTATTGGGAGAAAGATAACAGCTGATGAAACACAGACAGTCATGAAGTGGCCTCCACAGTGTCCAGACCTGAATATTATAGAGTCTGTATGAGATCACCTGGACATAAAAAGAAAGATTAGACACTCTAAACCTAAAGAAGAACTCTGGAAAGTGCTAAAAGAAGCCTGATATTATTACAGAGCACGTTATTTCAGAAAATGTCAGGACAATTAGAGAAAAACAGTTCAAGGGAAGCCACATGAACATAGATGTTTCTTGAAGAGGAAATGTTTTGCTGTTGTTTTTGTACATATTTCCCATTCTTTTTGTTTGTTTTTAATAAGAGACTGATTGATTAAATATTGTGCAAATATAAGTCTTAGGCCAACAATGCTGGTAAAGTGCTTAGGACTCTTGCACAGCACTGTATAAAATGCTGAATCAGTGATTGTAAGATTGTGTTTGCGCTGTTATATTATATGTTCTTAAATGTGAATCCAGCGCAGTGCTATAGTGAGCGAGCCAGCAATTCAGGTGCGGCGGAAAGGCAAGGGAACACAAGTGTGGACCATCGAGAAACTGGAGAACAAACTGGTGGACATGAGAGACCATTACAGAGACTGGAGAGAAGGAGCGCAGGAGCTGGTGAGAGAAAGGAAGAAATACACACAAACTGAGCAGCAGTTATTTTATATGGGGAAAATCAGGCATAAAAATCTAAAATCATGACATACTGGATCAAAATTTTGTCAAACTAGCTCAGAATTATTAAGTCAAAATTGACATTAAAAAAGCTCATTCATGACAAAAAGTTTAATGAAACGTGAAGTCAAAATTGACATTAAAATGAATAATTATTCAATAAAACCTCAAAATTGGCATTAGGCAAAGTTGAAATCATGACATAGCAAGTCAAAGTTATTAACTAAAAATATAGAAATTAAGAAATATAGAAATTAAAGGCCACATAGTTTACCTCTTTTTTATGATTTAATATTATTATTATGGTTGTTCTGAGTGTTCCAGTTTAGCTTCAGTTTAAAACACAATTCAGATTTTTTTATTATAATGTGTTAAAAAGTGTGATGTTGGGGGCGTGTCCACAGTTCGCTGATTTAGGGGTGTGTTGCTTCACATGTAGATTAGTTTCGGCTTCCCGCCCAACGTAACAAGGGGGCGGGGCCATGAGCTCACCCGCTCTGCGTTTGCAACAGAGTCTGACAGGCAGACGGAGAAGGAGAGAGAGGATCAGCATTCAGTCGTACATGTACGACTCAGACACAGACCAAGCAGAGAGTACAAAATCATTTGTGTCTTTGTACAGTTTTACAGCCAACTGTGTGCTAGTTTCAAGTGCCGAGCTTGTACACAGAAACTAATAACCACGCACACTGAATTAACTTTGACTGAGGCACCGGATGCACCGCTCGAAGCCGCGACACGGCACACCAGACACTCTCTGTGGGGCTGCAGAAACATGAAGTGTCCCGAATCGTCGCGCCACGCATTTTTTAATTCTAAACATAGGTTTCTGCAGCGGTCCGCGGTGCCCAGCCGTCGACTTGAGTGTACCCTGATAGAAACCTATGTTTAGAATTCTAAAACGCATGCTAGTTAAGATCACAGGGAGCTTCTGGGATCGCGAGAAATGCAAACGGCTGAAGTATAAGGTAGACTCAGTGAGAAGTACACATGTTTGCAAACCTACCTAAAGATACAACCAATAATTCCGATTAGAGCGATAATGTGGAGAATATTGATCTTGTGTTGAGCCCAATGAGCCTTGCATCTAAAAATAGAGCTAGCGTGTTCCTTTGGTGATATCGCTTCGACTCACGCTGAAAATGGCGGACGTGAATCAACAAACTGAGGATATGATGACGCGCCTGTCAATCAATATTGGTGGGCGGGGGGACCGCACTCCTACGTAAAGTTGCGGTCGGTTTGAGAACCGCTCCAATTGGTCCACCGTTTTTTATGTTGTTAAATTGAAAAAAAAGCACTGGGTGTGCTTATATCACCCCAATATGACGGTCTATACACCATACATGCACATATGTCTGTCCAAACAGCTTGAAAAGTAGATTTTTTACCATAGGTGCCCTTTAAGTCAAAATTGACATTTAAAAAATCCAATTTATGACAAAAAGTCAAGATTGACATGAAGTAAAAGTGATGAAATGTGAAGTCAGAATTGGGATTAAAATGATTAATTATTAAATTAAACTACAAAACATACTAGTTCAAAAATTATGACATAAGTTTAAATTAGACAACCAACATGTATTATAATTAATTATTATATTAATTATAATCATAATTATCCAAAAAATCTGAATTACGGACTGGGGGGGCAAGTTGGAGCACTCACTCTGGTCCCCTGGGCTCTGCGATTGGTTGGGGAAATTCCAAATTGAACCTAAATAAACCATTACAATTGGCTTAAGATTGGCAATGAAGACATTCATTGGACATTCAGGACATCGCAACCTGCAGAACCTGGGAAGTAAAAAAAAAAAGCTGAATTATCACAAAAAATCTCAATCAAAGTTAGAAAATACAATTTTAAAATGATGACAAACAGTCAAACTATGAAGTCAATATTTACATAAAGCAGAAAATATGACATACTAGCTCAAAATTATCATATAAAAAGTCCAAATTAGATTGTTGAAAATGATGAATATATATATATATATATAACATATCAAAATCATGACATACCAAGTCAAAATTATTAACTAAAAATATAAAAATAATGAAATGTAAAAAACATGAAATAAAATATCTAAATTATGACCAAGTAAAAATTTACAAGAAGTAAAAATATTATGAAATATGAAGTCAAAATTGGCATTTAAAAATTAAACCTCAAAACTGGCATTAGACAAAGTCGAAATGATAACATACTAGTTCAAAATTAAGACAAATGTTTAAATTAAACAGCCTAAATTTATTATAAGGAATTATGATTAATTCTATTATTAATTATAATCGTAATTATGAAAAAAAAATCTGAATTATCTCAAAAAGTCTAAATCAAAGTTATAAAATACAATTTCAAAATGATGACAAACAGTCAAAACTATGAAGTCAATATTTACATAAAGCGGAAATTATGACGTGCTAGCTCAATATTATTAAGTCAAAATATACATAAAAAGTCTAAATTAAATACAATTTTAAAATTATTATTCATTTATTATATTTAAATATTATTATTATTTTTACAAAAGATACACAAGTTCAACTGCAACTGAGCGCATCAATTTTGTATTTTGATCAAATAAATGCTGAACATCAAAGTAAATGACACTTCCCTATATATTCACATAGAAAATCGCTGTTTGAAGCTTTCATATTTTTCCACATTTATTTATTTTATTTGTTTTTACAAAAGATACGCAAGTGCAACTGCAATTTAATGATCAAATAAATGCTGAATATTCAGCTTTACATCACAGTGAGAAGTAACAGGTCATTATGTATTCACATAGAAAACTGCTATTTTAATGTGTTTTTTTTTCAAAAAATTTTTTCAGTTCTTTTTTTAATTTTACTACATATACACAAGCCCGACTGCAACTGAGTGCATCAATTCTGTGTTTTTGATCAAATAAATGCAATGCTGATACTGTAACATCATGCTTGATCATTTTTTGCCTAATTACTTCTACTGTATATTCTTCAGGTTAACCGGCTTCATAATAAAGCAGGAGATCCATTCTATGAAGCCCAGGAGAATCACAACCTCATCGGTGTAGCGAACGTCTTTCTGGAGTGTTTATTTCATGATGTCCGGCTGCAGTATGCAGTGCCCATCATCAGCCAGCAGGGGGAGGTGAGTGTCATCTTACAGTACAAATGAAGTCAAAACTAAACATATTGATTCTGTTAGCTCGCGTTGCCAGTTTTGTGGTGATTAATTCATTAAGAAAAAACAAATAGTTAGCTCTTGTAATCTTTAATTACAATCTGAACTTCCTGTTTATTTTCAGTTAAATAGCCCCTTTTCACAATGACGTCACTTCACTTCCCCCTATCGGCATCGCAGTGTATTTTTAGTTCCGGTTTACCTTTGAATGAATGGGAGACTTCTTTGGAAAATTTGCAAATGACAATATTAACATTGCAGGATCTGATTTAGGATTGTTATTGATATTAAGCATGTGTCCAAATGTTTTTCTTTCATTACTGAACTGCTTTCTGAGTTTGAAACTGATTTTTAAAGTTATTAAGAATATGATCAAGCTATTGTTTATCAAGGAAAGCATATGTTTGCAACCTTTTCACTTAAGTTTATTTCCTCAATAATATATATTTTTTTACTTTATGTTGCTACTTACTTTACTTAATGCTGCTCTGAATATAAATTTATATTATCAGTTATGTGTAAATGTTCCAGCATGAGTATAATTCTTTATTAAATCTTCTGCTAAGTACGTTGATAAATGCAATGAGTTTCATCATTTATTATTTATTGATCAATTCATCTTTTCTTCAGTTTCTCCATTTGAATGAATGAGTTATGTCCTACTGCCACCTTTTGGGTGGACTTAATTTGATATCTGTACTACTTTTTAATTAATAATGTTACACATAAATTCATAATCTAATTATACTGAATTTAAATGCAGTCTTCTTGGTGTCATTTTTGCAATTGTAATTTATCATAATGATTTTGTTTGGTTATTAAAAGCCACATACAACATTGTTATTCTATTTCACATAGACATAGGTTTTATGTTCATGATTAAAATACCTATATAGGGAAAAATGGCACATATATAGTGTTTGTGAATCAGCTGTCCACTGTAACCAACCACAGTAAAACACCCACAGTTTTATTTACTACTTATTTTTCAGGACACACACAAAAAAAATGTAATTAAATCTGACAGAAAAAAATGTGTAGCACCCGTGTAAACATCTGAAATCTTTATTTGACAAATACACACCAACTTCATCTGCAGTAATGACAGCAAAACAAAGCAATCGACTCTGTTTAAAGTCCCATTTTCTTGGTTCAAGCAGAAATCTAGCTGATCTGTAAGTTTTTTTTTTTTTAGATGTCAGACGTCTCACCCTGAATGCAGACAACAGAAAACAGCCCTAGTCACAGTCTAACTGTATCTGTAGTAAATGTACAGCTGACTGGGTGAGTTCTCTATGGGGATTTCTGTGTAGGCGGAAGTAACGATACACTGCGTGGAGTGAAACCGGACACCGCGTGACGTCATGTGAAAAGGGTCTATTGTCAGATTATGTATGTCTTAGGTATTGGGCGTGGCTAACATACTTAACCACGCCCCTCCAGCTGTCAGTTTTGACAATAAACAGAAATGGTGAGGGGGAGGAGTCTGTTAGGCTGTAATAACTCTCCCTCTTTCGTAATGAAACGCCTATTGTACTACATCCAATCAGCTTGCAGTAGAAAAAACAAGTCACGCCCACTGCCCACATTGCGTTTCTCTAGGAACTGCGTCACAATATGAAAAAAAACAGCAATCGCAGCTGATGTGGACTATAAAGGCACACTATGTATGATTTTTCCAATTAAAATATCCAAAAAACACTACTACAATGTTATTCATTTTGCTGTCTTAAGTACTTTATGACTTTATATTGTGTCATGAATGTTTTTCTGAACATGTGTCATTAAAACGTCTCATTAAAAGTGTCATTACTCTGTCAAATACTTTTAAACAGCATCATTAATATGTATAACACTTTAAATTCAGCTTGTGCCACTGTAGTTGAGGTCAAAACATTAATGATGATGTTATAAAATTCATGGCTTCATGACGATCATGTTTATGACAGATTTATGACACATTTTGTCATAACAATGCCATCTTTGCATTTAAAATGTCTTAACTGAGTGAATGACACTTAACGACAGTTGTTATAAGCGTGATATCAAGAGGCTTCGATATGAAATATGTATTAATTAATTTCTTCCGCCCTGAGCAAATTCGTGCATGGCATCTGTGTGTGACAATCTTACTAGCCAATTATGTGAGCACACTTTCGTTCTGCCCAATCAGAACTGCGCAACCACACTATGCGGAACACCCACAAAAAAAACAAGCAAACAGGAAAGGTCGAACGAGTGGGATGATGGCTTCTGCCGCTTCAGAAGCGTTAATAGACAAATTATTGTATATAACTGCCAACTATTCCAGCACATTTTTTACACAGTGGTTGCCCTTCCAGCTGCAACCCAGTACTGGAAAACACCCATACACACTCATTAACACACACACTCATACAATACGGTCAATTTAGTTGATCAATTCCCCTTTCAAGAGTTCACACTTGGCTGATAATCAATAAAGCGTATTTGGCATGCTGTCCCTGGAGAGAGCCCTGAGCTCGTGATATCCTCGAGCCTGGGGCTCCCTCCCGTTAGAAGGGCGAGAGGGGAGTTCGAGCTCAGGTAGGTCTCGAGGACTCCCCTGCTTGTCGCCGCGTGAGAAGTGTAAACTAGGGTTGTTTTCGGTGATAATTTGGTTTAGTCGATTGACTATGGTTTATGTTTTTGGACGGTGGGAGGAAACCGGGGGACCCGGGGGAAACCCACGCAAACACGGGGAGAACATGCAAACTCCACACAGAAACACCAACCAGCCCGATAGGAGGTTGGACCAGCGGTGTTCTTGCTGTGAGGCAACAGTGCTAGCCACTGGGCCACCGTGTCGCCCTATCGGCAAAAGGGGAAGGAAGTAGGGGTGGAATGGGGGGAAGCTTCAAGACGAAGATAACTGGAGTGAAAAACTCTGGTTATTTATAATGCGTCCGTAATCATCTAATGGGTCAGATTACGGAGCTAATGAGGAGCCAGCCGTGTTGATCATAAGCACGTGATCCTCTCGAAATTAGTTTATAAATAAACCACACTTAGTGCATGTGTTTGGACTGTGGGGAAACCGAAGCACCCGGAGGAAACCCACGCCAACACGGGGAGAACATGCAAACTCCACACAGATATGCCAACTGACCCAGCTGGGACTTGAACCAGCAACCTTCTTGCTGTGAGGCCACAGAGCTAACCACTAAGCCACGGTGTCATGCCTAATTTGTATCATATACATTTATACATTCTCAAATATATGCATGCAAGTGTGTATTTATATATAAATGCACACAGCACACACACATGTATTATGTCAAAACAAACTTTTATGTTGGATGCCGTTAATCTTTTCCCAGCACAAAAAAAAAATACCCTAATACATGTGGATTTGACCTCAGTTACACACACCATCATCAAAATACACCTTTGTTTGTTGTGAATGCACACCCTCTAGTGGAGAAAATGACACTGTGCCTTTAATCTTGGTCAGGTTGCTGGTCGGCTGCATGTGGAGCTGTTGCGTGTATGCGGTGCTGTTCCCGAACGTCTATCCGGAGGAGACGACTCCTCGGAAAACTCCAGTGAGAGCAGCGGATACGACTTCATGGACAACAATGGAGAGATCGTCCACATGGCCAGAAAACTCACCTGCAGGGTAAAACCATTGCGGCAGATTTAATCCTCTGTTATTTTATCAAATTAATTACATGTTAATCGTAACCAATAACATACATTTTAATATTGGAAGATGTAACAAATTAAAAGTGCTAAGAAAACTTTAAATGAAACGTGCGTACTAACAATACAGACGTTTCAAGGCTATTCATACAAAATAAAAGATATTTGTTTTAACATTACAAAGTGTGAAAAATATTGCTGTTATTATTAATAGTTAGTGAATAGTAAATCATAATTAGATTATTATTATAGTAATGTATTATAGTACTATTATATTCACCTTATTCTCCCCGTACGAGCGGGCTCAGCCATTTGAATCATTTTGGCTCGAAACTTCCGTCTCATTCACTTCCATTCATTTTTAAACGTTAAAAACAGCTCGTTTTGCTGCTTGGTGTTGCAAACTGATATTTTCTTATTATATTATTTTATAGATGCAGAACCTGTGTGGAAGCCCGCTAAGTGGTGCACTGAGTGTATGCTTTACTAAACAGATATGTCTTTAATCTAGTTTTGAATTGGGAGAGTGTGTCTGAGCCTCGGACGTTATCAGGAAGGCTATTCCAGAGTTTAGGAGCTATAAATGAGAAGGCTCGACCTCCTTTACTCGACTTTGCTATTCTAGGTACTACCAGAAGCTCTGAGTTTTGAGATCTTAAAGAGCGAGTTGGATTGTAGCGAGACAGAAGCTTGGTTAGATAAACAGGAGCTAGATTATTTAAAGCTTTATATGTAAGAAGCAATATTTTAAATTCAATAGGAAACTTAACAGGCAGCCAGTGTAAGGAGGATAAAATTGGGGTGATGTGATCAAATTTTCTAGACCTGGTAAGAACTCTGGCAGCTGCATTTTGTACTAGCTGAAGTTTGTTAATAGAGGATGCTGGGCAGCCAGCAAACAGTGCATTACAGTAGTCCAGCCTAGAAGTCATAAAAGCATGGACTAGCTTTTCTGCATCTGAGATGGATAGCATACTTCGTAACTTAGCGATATTTCTCAGATGAAAGAAAGCAGTTTTTGTGACATGGGAAATATGATTTTTAAAGTTAAATTGCTGTCTAATATGACACCCAGATCTTTTATAGTAGAGCTAACGCTAACTTTGTATCCCTCTAATTGTAGGTCGAGTTGTGAGATCTGCTGTATACAGGATTTAGGCCCAATAAGTAATAATTCTGTTTTGTCTGAGTTTAAAAGAAGATAATTGTTGGTCATCCAGTCTTTAACATCTTTAATACACTCAGTTAGCTTGGACAGTTTAGACGTCTCGTCAGGTTTAGTTGAAATATATAATTGAGTATCATCTGCATAGCAGTGAAAGCTGATCCCATGTCTTCTAATAATGTCTCCCAGGGGTAGCATGTATATTGTAAACAGTAAAGGGCCTAAAACTGATCCTTGAGGCACCCCGTATTTTACTGGGCTGATTTGTGAAGGCTGTCCATTAATATTCACAAACTGGTAACGGTCAGCTAAGTAATATGCCTTTTTATAATATATTTAATACATTCATTCACACAGCGGAATGAACCGCCAACTTATCCAGCATATGTTTTACGCAGCGGATGCCCTTTCAGCTGCAACCCATCTCTGGGAAACATTCACACACACTCATTCAAACTCATACACTACAGACAATTTTAGCTTACCCAATTCACCTGTACCGCATGTCTTTGGACTGTGGGGGAAACCAGAGCACCCGGAGGAAACCCACGCCAACACAGGGAGAACATGCAAACTCAGAACCGCCAACTGACCCAGCCGAGGCGACAGCACTACCTACTGCGCAACTGCGTCTCCTGTAATATAATTTTTAGTTTAACTTTATTTATTTTTATTTATTTTTTGTTTGTTTATTTAATCACTATTTTATTTTATTTATTTATTATTTTTGATGTGGGAGTCAGAATTCAGTTTACATGTATGATAGATATTATCTTTTTACTCACTGTAATTTTCTGACATGTTTTTCCACAAAAAATGTTCAATAAAAATAAATTTGAAAAAAAAAATAGTAGATCTAATTTTGGTAATTTTTGATTATAATTCAAATATTCCTGTATTTCTAATAAAATGCATATTGTAATTTTATTTTTACAATATTCTTATAAGACAAAATACTAAGTGAAGTTTAGTTATAAACTAATTTCGAGAGGATCACGTGCTTATGATTGCTAGCGGCTAGATCTGCATTATCCAATTTTCAATGCACCAATCAGACGACTACAAATACCCTGGGTTACGTACCACCGCTATCTTCGTTTTGAAGATTCCCCTCATCCACCCCTACTCCTCCTTCTTACAGATGGGTGACACGGTGGCCCAGTGCTTAGCACTGTTGCCTCACAGCAAGAATGTCTCTGGTTGTAGGCTTTACCAAACCAGCTGACGTTTCTGTGCGGAGTTTTTCTCCCCGAGCTCACGTGGGTTTCCCCCGGGTTCCCCGGTTTCCTCCCACCGTCCAAAAACATGCAACATAAGTTAATTGACTCTCTCAAGAGCAATCACTGGCTGTTCATTGGTTATTACAGCGGGGGAGTTCTCGAGATCTACCTAAGCTCAACCTCCCCTCTCGCCTTGCAACGGGAGGGAGCCCCGGGCTCGAGGATCTTATGAGCTCAGGGCTCTCTCCTGGGACAGCATGCCAAACAAGCTTATAATTAATCATCAGCTAAGTGTGAACTCTTGAATATAATATGAATTAAAAGATGTATTTTTAAAAATATATTCTTTTGATAAACTGCTAAAATAAAGGTAAAGATGTAAATAAACATGTTTTTGATAGAAAAATACGCAGAGAGAAGGAATGTATGTATGGTGATGTTAAAGCGCTGGATTTGTGTGTTGTCAGGTGCGGATCAAAGAGGCGTCTGGTCTTCCTCTCAATCTCTCCAACTTCGTCTTCTGCCAGTACTCCTTCTGGGATCAGTCGGAGCCCACTGTAGCTCCGCCCCTCATTAGTCCAGACACGCCCACTGCACGGTCACATGACCAGGAGTTCACTGTGAGCTTCAACCACTGCAGGGTAACTACACATTTACACATTCTCACACACACTCATAAACATGCACGGACCACATATAGAACCGCACACATGTACCACACATATGCACTTACTCACGTATAATAAATATACTGTACACACGCTCACACACACACACACACACACACATATATATATATATATATATATATGAAGTACACTCTCACTCACATACACAGCAATACATACACACACTCAACCATATGCACACATTTATACACACACACTCGCTCACTCACACATTACCACTAACACACACACACATGTACAGTCTCTCTCACGCACCAACTTTCCACACATATACAGACTCTCACACAAACACACACTCGCACATAAATACACACACACACACACACACACATACACACACACACACACACACACACATATATATATATATATATATATATATATATATATATATATATATACACACACACACACACACACACACACAGACAGACCCACATAGACTCACATATACACACTCTCACACAAACACATACACACACAGAGGAGCACATACATACAAACAGATACACACTCTTACTCAAAAACATGTACACACACCGGCCACTTTATTAGGTACGCCTTACTAGTACTGGGTTGGTCCCTCTTTGCCTTCAGAACTGCTTTAATCGTTCATGTCATAGATACTGGAAATATCCCTCAGAGATTTTGCTCCATATTGACATGATAGCATCACACAGTTGCTGCAGATTTGTCGGCTGCACATCCATGATGCCAATCTCCAGTTCCACCACATCCCAAATGTGCTCTATTGGATTGAGGTCCGGTGACTGTGCAGGCCATTTGAGTACAGTGAATCCATTGTCATGTTCAAGAAACCAGTCTGAGATGATTCACGCTTTATGACATAGTGGGTTTTCCTGCTGGAAGTAGCCATCAGAAGATGAGGACACTGTGGTCATAAAGGGATGGACATGGTCAGCAACAATACTCAGGTAGGCTGTGGTGTTGACACGATGCTCAATTGGTACTAATGGACCCAAAGTGTGCCAAGACAATATCCCCCACACCATTACACCACCACCAACAGCCTGAACCGCTGATACAAGGCAGGATGGATCCATGCTTTCATGTTGTTGATGCCAAATTCTGACCCAAGCATCCGAATGTGGCAGCAGAAATGGAGACTCATCCGACCAGGCAACGTTTCTCCAATCTTCTATTGGCCAGTTTTGGTGAGCCTGTGTGAATTGTAGCCTCAGTTTCCTGTTCTTAGCTGACAGGAGCGGCACCCGGTGTGGTCTTCTGCTGCTGTAGCCCATCCGCCTCAAGGTTGGACGTGTTGTGTGTTCAGAGATGCTCTTCTGCAGACCTCGGTTGTAACGAGTGCTTATTTGAGTTACTGTTCCCTTTCTATCAGCTGGAACCAGTCTGGCCATTCTCCCCTGACCTCTGGCATCAACAAGGCATTTGCGCCCACAGAACTGCCGCTCACTGGATATTTTCTCATTGTCTGACCATTCTCTGTAAACCCTAGAGATGGTTGTGCATGAAAATCCCAGTAGATCAGCAGTTTCTGAAATACTCAGACCAGCCCATCTGGAAGCAACAACCATGCCACGTTCAAAGTCACTTAAATCCCCTTTCTTCCCCATTCTGATGCTCGCTCTGAACTACAGCAGATCGTCTTGACCATGTCCACATGCCTAAATGCATTGAGTTGCTGCCATGTGATTGGCTGATTAGAAATGTGCGTTAATGAGAAGTTTGACAGGTGTACCTAATAAAGTGGCCGGTGGAGTGTATGTGTGTACACACACACACACACACACACATACCTTAACATCACCTCCTGGAGATTTTTGTAGTTTTGACCTTGTATCCTTGGCTTATGTGACAAAATCATGCAAATCCATCCGTCAGATCAACTGTTGATTACTGTGTGTGTGTGTGCGTGTGTGTGCGTGTGTGTGTGTGTGTGCTGCAGGATTTCGTGGTGCAGGTGACGGAGGAGTTTCTGGAGTTCATCTCTGACGGGGCTCTGGCTATAGAGGTGTGGGGTCACAGATACACCGGCAACGGACGCTCCATCTGGGAGACACACACACTGCAGGACAAGAAGAGGACACTCAGAGACCGGTCTGTGTGTGTGTGTGTGTGTATGTGTGTGTGAGAGGGCCTGTGTGTTTGTTAGAAAGAATGATAGAGATGTGAGTGGCAGAATGAGAGTGAGTGTGTATATGTGTGTGTTTGTTGTGTGCACTTTTCATATTTGTACTGTATGTGTGTGTGTGTGTGTGTGTGTGTGTGTGTGTGTGTGTGTGTGTGTGTGTGTGCATGTGTGCGCGTGCATGCTCATGTGTGTCTATGTGAGTGTGTGTTTTTCATGTGTGTGTTTCTCATCTGTGTGAGTGTGTGTGTATGTGTGCGCATGCTCATGTGTAGCGCATGCTATGTGAGTGTGTGTTTTTCATATGTTTATGTTTCTCATTTGTGTGTGTGTGTGCATGGTCATATGTGTCTATGAGAGTATGTGTGTTTTTTATGTGTGTGTTTCTCATTTGTGTGTGTGTGTTTGTGTGTGTGCAGCTGGAGTGAGGTGTCCCGCAGTATCGAGCTGTGGGTCTCCATCCAGGAGCTGAATGAGCAGGGCGAGTACTCGTCTGTGGAGCTGCACAGCACTAAAGACTCCAGCACTGGAGGAGTGTTTCAGCTGCGCCAGGTACCACACACACACACACACCAGGAGGAAAAACACAAAAAACACACTCTACAGTATATGTGTGTGTCTGTGTGTGCAAATAGGGCCACTCACGGCGGCTGCAGGTGTGTGTTCAGCCGGTGCAGCACTCAGGGACGCTCCCTCTGCTGGTGGAGGCTGTTCTCTCCGTCTCCATCGGCTGTGTTACTGCGCGCTCCACTAAACTACAGAGACCTCTGGACAGCTATCAGGTCAGTGACACACACACACTCACACCACTAAACTACAGAGCCCTCTAGACAGCTATCAGGTCAGTGACACACACACACTCCACTAAACAACAGAGCCCTCTGGACAGCTATCAGGTCTGTGACACACACACACCATAACCATGAACCATAACACACATACTTTAATCTGACAACATGCTTTATACACATCACACAGCGATGTTTGATACTGTAGGTGGTCCGTAATTATACTTTTGCACATGTGGGTCACTTTTGACCTGTTTCCACTATGGGTGTTTTCACATCTGTGGTTCGGTTCATTTGGTCCGGATCAAGGGCAACAAATGATCCATCGTAGCATTTCTCTGCCGTTTTAGGTCTTTCTCACACCACACTGATCGCTTTGGTCCGAACCAGTTCAAAAGAACCAAAATGCAGTCATGTGACAAAATCCACATCACTCATTGGGCAGATGTTATTGAGCGTATTTCCTAAACTGCTTTTCGATTGGTCAGAATTAACATGCGGGAAAATGCAAATGGAACTCCCGCAAGTAAACAAACCAGCAGACACAAAATGTCGCTGCTCTGGCTGATAATATCCCTGCTCATAGTATACTATATAAACATCACTTTACACAACTATACATTTGGAGAATGAAGCACAGCTGCGGCTGGAAAACAATCTTTTAATGTATTGTAATCGCCAAAGACGTTAGGAGACGGTGTGAAATAATTTAGCTAAACTGCGACATGGTCATTTTACGGAAATATTACCAACGATCCATCAACTAATGATGGATTACCCCCCTTGTTTAAAACAGGGTAAGGCGCTGCCAACAAGTGTTTTTCCTCCACACCCCATAAGATGGGACAGCGCATCGGACTACGACAGCTGGATTAGTCCAAAAGGCGCAGAACTTTTTGCAGTTGGGTCTGCTTTAGTTCAGATCATGCTCTCACCCCAAACGAACCGCTCCAGGGTTCATTAGAAATAGGGGTGCTGTTTTGGTCCGCTTTTGGTGCACACTCGAGTGTGATTGCTACATTCACACCTGCCCAAACCAACCGCACCAAGAGGGAAACAAACTCTAGCGATTCACCCAAACTAAATAAGGCAGGTGTCAAAGCACCCTAAGTGGTACAGTACAGAATGGTTCGGTATGCTTTTATGGCCTTTTCCACTCTCAAAAGTTACCAAAAATCGAACCGTGTTGTACCCCTTTTTGGGTATCCTTTCCAAAAGGGTACCAAAAGGCAGAGCGAGACATGCTGCTGAATGCTATTGGTCAGCGGTGTAGTGGACATTTTAAAAGTGTGTGGGGGGGTGGCAGCTATATGAAATCCAAAGGTTTACATTCTTAATCACCTGTTTCTAAATGGTCTGTCTCTAAAAGTGAGGGGGACGCATCCCCCCCATCCCCCCCGGTTGCTACAGGTGTATTGGTTTACAGAGAAGCATCACTAGTGTGTGCACAAGCAGGAGAATGAAAACAAAGGAAGCGCCATTTTTAAATGCACAGCCGAAACATTACACCATAATAATATATACATATAATAATGAGCCATGGTCGACCCAAACTCAAACAAACCTTGTCGTCGTCTTGATGAACAGCCATAAAGCCAAGAAGAAGAGCAGAATCTACCCTGTGTCCTGCTCATATTTACGGGGCTGTCTAAAAGCGCGAGCGGTTTCGCTTTCTCTAGAGACTTACATGCACTCGTCACGTGTCTATATTTGAAATAACGAACTGATGATAATAACGTGCACATGATTATTGAAGAGCTTCTGACATCCGATCCTTTCAGAAACGGACAAACGTGAGAGTGACGCTTGAAAAAACAAAGGAGCAAATGATTCTTTCAGCAACCTAAAACATGAACAAACTGCCATGTTGAACTATTATCTTCACCTTCTGGACTATTATGAACTCAGAATGAAGGAATTACTCTCTAACCGAGGCTACATGTGCTGCTGAAGATTACAGATACAGATGAGAGGTTTGCACGGCTACTGTATATGTTGCGTGTTGTTTTTGAACCCAAATAAGGACTAAATGTCTGCTCTGTAGTTTTTCTGTAATTGGTAACATATCAGAGACTGTAAGGGTCTGTATGTGTTCATATATGTTCATTTATTTTATTTTTCTCATATAATTGCAGACATTAGAGTAGGCTATCATTGATCTGCATTTATAATCAGATCATGTTCAAAGAAAGGTTAGTAATGAACATTTATAGACAAGTATTTATGAGTATAAAGCGTCTGTTTAGTAAGAAGTGCTTTTCATATGATATGTGAACTTCAATGACGTCGACTGCAGCTTTCTGTCATACACCACACCTACCGAAAGGGTACCATTTGGCTGAGACACAAGCCTGATAAAGGTGACCCGTACTGAGCACTCAGTGTAAACAAGACATTAGGGACCATGATCTGTTCATCTGTCAGTGTGAATGTAGCTTTAGTTTGGCTGGAATAAAAAAGAAAAACATTTAAAACTGCTGTGGTTAATATTATGATGTATCCTCTGGGTTAAGTGTGTTAAAATGACCCAATGCATCTTCTTATGATTGTTGTCACTGCATCAGCATGAAATCTTTCTGGAAGCATCTTTAAAGACTCCTAGTGAAGGTGTTTGAAGCAATGCATTGCTTCACTTTAGCAGGCAGTGTGTGTGTGTGTGAATGAGTGAGTGTGTGTGTGACAGACTGTATTTTCTCTGGCAGGAGGAAGATGGCGATATGGATAGTTATCAGGTATTCTGTCTGTCTGTCTGTCTGTCCACACGCATGTGCTTTGAGACAAGAGACACACGCAGTGGAAATGAAGATCATAATCATGCATTAATACTCTAATCCTTAACACACACACACACACACATGCGAGTGCAGTCAAATGTTGATCTGCATGGCTGCATGATTTCTGCATGTTTGAGTTTATTAAAGAGCACTCAATCAATGTGTGAATGCTTCATCTGGATTTAATTTATTCATCTGTTCAGTTTTCTTTTGGTATTGAGTTTGGTTGCTTGGCTTCATATCTGAGTCTCAGCGTGTCTACACTGCATGCGACCATCAAAATAATGCAGTAAAGACTATGAAAACACACTTAATTATTACAGAATTGCTTAAATACAGTTGGGTCTGTAAATATTGGGACATCGACACTATTCTAACCAGGGCTTGACATGAACTTTTTTGATCACCAGCCACTGTGGCTAGCAGATTTACAACATCACTAGCCACTCACTTGTTGGTTGTTGGGAAAATACATTTTATATGCATAAATTTGACTTTGACATGCTGAAATGACCTGATTTAGATTGTATTATGTCCACATGCCTTCACTTTTTGTGTGTCGTGTTTGAGCTTGCCCAATGAGCATGTGCAAATGGGTCATGGTTTCATAGTATTACAATTAGTTTTTATGTCACATGACTTTTCAGAGCTCAAAGTTAAGGATTTACCAAATTTATCTCTACAAATATAAATAAATATTTCTTAGCCCCAAAATTTCAGTCAAAACAAGCAAAATATAGATGTATACTATACTTTTTATTTAACAAAACATTTCTTTAATCATGTATCTAAAATATGCACAGTAATCTGTCCTGGCTAAAGGTCCCAGATCACCAGTTAACAACACATAAATGGGGAGTTATTCCCATTTAAGCAATGTTATTGTAAAAAAATGATAATTAAACCATATTAACAAAAATAACTGTAAGCAAAAGAAAGCAGGTGAAAAACATACCGTGTGTGGTAATATAGGATGATCACACACACACGATTAACGTTAGGCCCATTAATAATCTGTTCAAAGAATGGTGCTGCTTACAAAAAGACAAATCTGGAGCTCTTGAAAGCTGCAAGACTGTGTGTGCATGAGCATAACTTTTTGTCTGGTCTATTTGAATGAGAACAGATCACACCACTTGCGTTTCTAGGCGCGGTTGCTTCACGCAAGGAAACGGGAGCGCGCACGGTTTTTCAAAATTTGATGTGCGCATCACATCATCCTCTCATTCAGTATTCACCTGCTTTCTTTTGCTCGTGTGAACACTATTAGTTTTGTTAGATGTGCTGCTTCTCGATTCTTTTTGTTCATGATTTATTTAACATTTTTCCACTTTACAAACATATCAAACAACCCTTACAGAAATAATAATAGAATTCAAATAATAAAATAAATAAATAAATGGTAATAATAATAAGATAAACACAAATTACGCAAATAATGCGAGGCAGATGTCTACATTTATACAATAATATCAGTGTTACATTTCAAGTAATGAAAGATTACAAACTGATGTATTATTATTATTATCAAGGGCTGGGGTTATTCGTCTAGATCTAGCTGGAGAGTTTTAATATAAGAAGAAAGGGCGCTCCAAATTTTGACAAATCTAATCTTCTCTAGTTTTACAAAATACAAAACATCTTTCAGCCACCGTACATGCGAGGGTGGCTGAGGGCTCTTCCAGTTTAATAAAATGACACGCCTATCAAGCAAAGTAAGAAAGGCCACAAAGTTTAAAAGGTAAGTGGGTAATGTATAATTATCAGGCGTCACACCAAACAGGCCAATAATGGGTGATGGTGCTATATCTATAGAAGTAATGGTTGAAAGAGACTGAAATACTGAGCCCCAAAATGAGGAAAGAGCTGGGCCTGTCCAAAACATACGGGATAAAGTACCTAAACCCGAATGACACCTATCAAACTCCGGATCAATAGTTGGGTCGATCAGTGCCTACATTTCGACCAGTGTACTTGGTGAACCACTTCACACTGAATGAGGCAGTGACGTGCGCAGATAGATGAGGAATAAATCCTGTCCAGAGCTGCTTCCCATGTATCTTGGTCTCTTTCAATATTAAGGTCCGCAGACCAGCTGGTTCAGAGACTGTGAACTGGAAAAGACTGTAAATTGGCATATATACTGATTAATTGAGAGATTAAGCCTTTACTGCTTGCTTCAAGACATAAAATATTGTCAACCTCAGAAGGAGGAGGGACATTGGGAAAACCTGGGAAATGTTTGCGAACAAAATCACTGCTTCTCGATTCTAAGATCGCATTTGCACGCATGTTGGGTCATCCTTATTGTCGAACCCTGCTTTTAAGAAAACTACAACTTAAAATAGTTTTCAAACAGCCAAAGTGACTAGTGGAAGTGACTGTCTAACCCGCCAGAGCTGAAATCTTCCTGCATTTGGCGGGTGTTTAATGTCAAGCCCTGATTCTAACATTTTTGGCTCTGTACGCCAACACAATTGATTTGAAATGAAACGAACAAGATGTGCTTTAAATGCTTTAATTTGAGGGTATTTACATCCCAATCAGGTGAATTCTGTAGAAATTACAACAGTTTGCATATGTGCCTCCCACTTGTTAAGGGACCAAAAGTAATTGGACAATTGGCTTCTCAGCTGTTCAGGCCAGGTGTGTGTTGTTCCCTCATTATCCCAAATTACAGTGAGCAGATAAAAGGTCCAGAGTTCATTTCAAGTGTGTTATTTGCATTTGAAATCTGTTACTGTCAACTCTCAAGATGAGATCCAAAGATCTGTCACTATCAGTCAAGCAAGCTATCATTAGGCTGATAAAACAAAACAAATCCATCAGAACTGTGTTAGGTTATTGTGTGTACAATATAAATACAGTTAGCATGTTAGACGTCTGAAGATATTTATGTAACAAAGGTACAGGAAATTTCACTTTTGTGTCAGCGCAATAGCCTAGTGGTTAGCGCGACGACATGTGGTGCAGTAGCACGTCAGGGCGTCCTGAGTTCAAATCCCGGCTTAAGGACATTTCCCTACCCCCCTCTCTCTCTCCAACTTCGCTTCCTGTCTTAATACTGTCCTATCTAAAAAGGGCCAAAAGTAAATCTTTTAAAAAAAATGTCACTTTTGTGTCCATATAAATTAAAACTAAATCAAGTAAAAAAAAACATGCATTTTGAATAATAATGTAAGCATATTGTAAGGTTTTTTAGTGAGTAAGTACACTAAACAAAATATATAGATATTTTATATAGTAGTGACTACACACATTGGGTGGCATGGTGGCTCAGTGGTTAGCACTGTGGCCTCACAGCAAGAAGGTCGCTGGTTCGAGTCCCGGCTGGGTCAGTTGGCGTTTCTGTGTGGAGTTTGCATGTTTTCCCCGTGTTGGTGTGGGTTTCCTCCGGGTGTTCTGGTTACCCCCTTTGTCCAAACACATGCGCTAAAGGGGAATTGATGAACTAAATTGGCCGTAGTGTATGAGTGTGTGAATGAGTGTATGGGTGTTTCACAGTACTGGGTTGCAGCTGGAAGGGCATCCGCTGTGTTAAACATACGCTGGAATAGTTGGTGGTTCATTCCACTGTGGCGACCCCTGATAAATAAGGGACTAAGCCGAAGGAAAATGAATGTATGAATGCATATACATTTTATAGTTATTAATAGTTCTCTGGATTATGCATGTTTTGATGTCATTGGAATGTAAAATGTTAATTTCTGTTTTATTTTATGCATTATTTGATAATGTCTTTTTCTTTTTGAACCCCTTTTTAATGTCTAAAAGCATATTATAAAATATAAATATTCTATGTTGACAGTTTTTGTATGATACATTTTGAATCATGCAAATGTCAAATATTTAAACAAATAAGATTGAAATAATGGCGGCAGTAAGTACACTAAACAAAATATATAGATATTTTATGTAGTAGTGACTGTATAAACATTGGGTGGTATGGTGGCTCAGTGGTTTGCACTATGGCCTGACAACAAGGAGTTCAAGTAGTTCGAACCCCGGCTGGGCCAGTTGGCATTTCTGTGTGAGTCCTAATGCCCCAGTAAAGTGAAGGGAACACTATACTGTTAGTGAGCACCGTCTTTCAGGTGAGACGTTAAACCGAGGTCCTGACTCTCTGTGGTCGTCAAAAATAACTGCGTAACCCTGGTGTCCTGGCCAAATTACCTCCACTGTAGAGCTGAAGATCTTTGCCCGAACCCCACGGGACCCGTTGGGACACGACGGGTTCGGGTGGGTTCACGCTTAATTTCTATCATTTCAGACGTGGTCGGGCCAGGCTTGGGCTTGCGCAGTAAATCAACAGTTATGTGATGCATTTCGATTAGCACGAGAAGGTAATCTATTAGTTTGTTACAACTTTGTTACAAATGAGACTGCGGTCAGGCCAGCCACCAATTCAATAAGAACGGTCATTCAAACCGCCAAGGTATTTCAGCGGTAGCTCATACACTGCATGTAGAGTGCTAAACAGCAATGTACAGCAAGCTGACAGGGAAGATGACTCGCTACATTGAAACCGCTGTCATGGAAAATGAAATGGATGTCCTTGGCTGGTGGAAGATGAACAAACAATCCTACCCAAAACTTGCAAAATTAGCCAGAACAGTACTATGCATCCTGGTCGGTAGCACCAGCAGAGAGAGGGGGTTCAGTGCTGTTAGATGCACCATCAGTGAGCACAGGACTGCGCTAAAGCCATTTACAGTGGATTCAATAATGTTCCTCCACAAAAACACGTAGCCTAATATTGGTGAGTAAAGTATTTTCAAACTATAACTAAATATAAATTAAACAAAAAATCATAATGTAGACGGAGTATATAGGCTAATGTTGGCATTATTGTTTTATTATTCAGCTTCACCGTCGCCTTAATGCCAGATTGTGAAGAGAAGTGGCGAAACAGATCTCGCAGAGCCTTTATCTTAATTTCAGTTCTGCCAAATCCACGTCATCATTTATCATTTAATTTAATTAGTTAAGAAAGACTTATTTTTATTGGTGTGTTGGCCAATTTAAAGGCTAAGTGTATGTACCTAGGCCTGTTTAGAGTGCTGAGATGTTACAGAGGACTTATTTTATTTCTGTGTTCCAACTTCCAAGTAGCCTATAGCCTACGTTTGTTATGAATAAATGATGTTAAAACACAGATAAATGACTCTGAAAAGATCTGTATTCATGTGCACATTTGAATAATGTCGGGCTGTAAACAGGTTCGGGCTTTTAAAAAGCTGTCAATCAAAATGTACTCGTCAGGCTCGGGCCTAGTTCTGCCGGGCTCATGCCCTATCGGGCCTAACTTTTATGGCCCGATTACAGCTCTACTCCACTGGCCCTAATCCAGCATGGTCTCCCAATCATCCCATTCACTGAATTGGCTCTATCACTGTCTCTCCACTCCACCTATAGCTATATGTCCTGTGGCTGAACACTGGTGTTGGTGTAGAGAGACCCCCCTCATGACTGTGAAGCGCTTTGGGTGTATAGCCATACATGATAAATGCGCGATATAAATACACATTACATTTTGTCAGTAAAAGCAACACTTTCAATAAAACTGTACTAGCCTATTTTAATAATTCATCAAGCTCATACTGGTGTTTGCTGTAGACACGCTGTGAGATGAACATGCTTTGTTATGATGTCCTCAGTGGATTGATCGGAGGGTCGTGCATTTTCATTTCCAGATTCTTTCTCCAGCTTCTTGCAGCTTCTTTTGACTTTGCTGAGCCAGAGTAAATTATAGCAGAGTTTCTGAGATCTGTGTGTCGTATAGGGCTGCACAATACTGGACAAATATCATGCGAAAATATACTATTATTGCGATTAGTGATGTTTTATAAACAAATTTGGGGAGGAGCACGCGCAGAAGTTTCAGTATCAAATACGTCATTGACAATTATCCTATTATCCAATCAGTTCTTGACCAAACCCCTATATATACCAAAGCTGTCTTACCTGCAGCATCTCACAACTTTAGCATCCCTCCACCACCCCGACACCTCACCTCTTAAGCATTACAATCCCGGGGGGAGCGTTCTGTGGCCGGGCTAGATACTTCGCTCGAATCCCAATTCCTCTGTTTCCTGATAAGAGGAATAACTCGAGTTTGGGTGTCTTCGCCGAGCTCAGAGCCCTCTCCCCGGACAGCACGCCAAATACGCCTTATTCTGAAACTATTGCAAGTGTGATCTTGTGAAATGATAGTTTATCGATATGTGCAGCCCTAGTGTTGTGTGTGTTTTGCTCTCTGATATTTGCTGTGCTGTTTGCGAGCAGGAAGAGGATCTGAACTGTGTTCGCGACCGCTGGTCAGACGCGCTTATCAAACGCAGAGAATACCTGGAGGAGCAGATCAAGAAGATCCTCAACAAACCAGGTCTGTGTTCAGAGCGCCTGCTTTTTATATATGCACCGGGCACTGTACTTAAACTCCATCTTACATTGATGTCAACCATCCAAGGACAAAACATACACAAATACATTTCATTGAACATGTACACACAGACATGTGCATCCACACTTGTGGTTAACTGGCAATAAAGCTCAACTTGACTTGACTACATAAGCAGAGTCAAATGATTTGGCCATATATTCTCATTTAGTTTGTATCTGATTATTTTAGTTTGTAGATTGAGTACATTAAAGCTAAATTATTTTGAATTATACTACTTGGCTGTTGAATGCTTGATTCTGATTGGCTGATGAGCATTCTAACATTTGGTTATTGTCAGATAAAGTAGTTCCGGCAGGTTTAGAGCGCATTACAGCTCCATATCATTCCGCTGAATGATTAGTTATTTCACAGCTACAACAGTCAAACATCACATCAGAACAGAAGGCTTTGTGAGGAGATGATGTGGAAGAAACTAGTGTTACACACAGGAGACGTTTGAGGAGGACACAAACCTGACAGATCAACTCTCAACATACAACATCTGAGCTGTTGTTCTTTAATTATGTGTTTTCAGAAAAATCTGAGGAAGACATAGAGCGAGAAGCCCGGCTGGTGGAGCAGTGGGTCGGACTGACAGAAGAGAGGAACGCGGTACTGGTCCCGGCTCCAGCCAGCGGGATCCCAGGAGCCCCGGCACACTGGTGACAGACTCAAATAAATGCTTTTTTGAGGAAATTTGAGCTCTCTAGATTAGATCATGCGCCTGGTCCACAGACAGTTTTCCCCTCCTTAAAATACAGCTCTTAGTCTTGAAAACACTATGAATGAGGGAAAATCTGAGCAGACGGTCTAGTGACAGACTCAAATAAATGCTTTTTCAAAGAGATTTGAGCTCTCTAGATTAGATCATGCACCTGACCCATTGCCCCCCCACCCCCACCCCCCCACCCCCCCAAACTCAACTCAACTCAATTTATTTCTATAGCACTTTCAACAAACCACAATGGGTACCAAAGTGCTGTACAAAAAACACATAAAACGTACTTAAGGAGAGTGGAAGATCGTTCCAGAGTCTTGGAGCTGCTACTGAGAAAGCTCTATCACCTCGTCATTTTAAGCGTGATCGTGGAACTTGCAGATAGAGACAGTCCTTAGAGCGAAGAGATCTCACAGGTTGGTGTATATTAATTAGCTCAGAAATATACTCAGGGGCCAGGCCATGGAGTGATTTAAAAACATACAACAGAACTTTGTACTGAATTCTAAACTGGATTGGCAGCCAGTGTAGGGAAGCCAGTACAGGTGTAATGTGTTCTCGTTTTTTTGTGCCTGTTAAGAGCCTGGCAGCTGCGTTCTGGACCAGCTGCAGTCGCGAGAGAGAGGCCTGACTCACACCCAGATACAATACATTGCAATAGTCCAGTCGAGAAGAGATGAAAGCATGAAAAACTTTCTCCAAATCACTGAAAGAGAGGACAGACTTCAGCTTGGCAATATATCTAAAATAGAAAAAAACTATTTTTGACAACCGCATTAATTTGCCGATCAAATTTTAGCTCAGAGTCAAAGATGACACCAAGACTTTTTACAGAGGAATGTATTTTTCCAGGAAGCAATGTCAGATCGCCATTAGAATCCAAACCTTTTTGGCCAAAAACAATGAATTCACACTTGTCTTCATTCAGCTGGAGAAAGTTATTTGCTAACCAACATTTCACATCAGCCAAACAATTAAACAAAGCCTGAAGGGAGGATTGATCCCTAGATTTAATAGGAAAGTAGATTTGAGAGTCATCAGCACCACCCCCCCCCCCCCCACCCCCTTAAAATACAGCTCTTAGTCTTTAAAACACTATGAATGAGTGAAAATCTGATCAGACATTCTGGTGACAGACTCAAATAAATGCTTTTTCGAAGAGATTTGAGCTCTCTAGATTAGATCATGCACCTGACCCATTGTCCCCCCCCGCCACCCCCCTTAAAATACAGCTCTTAGTCTTTAAAACACTATGAATGAGTGAAAATCTGATCAGACATTCTGGTGACAGACTCAAATAAATGCTTTTTCAAAGAGATCTGTACTACATTTGTTTTCAGGACAGTAATTAGTAAAACTACACTTGTTTTCAGAAATTGTTAGTCAAAATTAAGAGTTTTTTTTTCTTAAAACAAGTTAAATAATCTGCCTGTGGGATAAATCTAATTATATTATTTCAAAGAGAAAACAAGATTATGTTGCTTACCCCATTGGCAGATTATTTTGCTAGTTTTAAGAAAAAAACGAGGCATTATTTTTACTTGTCAATATTCTGAACCATGCACATCTTACCGTTAGTTTGCTACAAGGGAATGATTCACAAAAGAAAGCTGTTCAACAATTCTATTTCATTTAGAAGTACATCAACGTACTGAAATAAGTCTCTGCAACATCCGGTTCAAGTGGGCATAATTGCAGTTTACCAGTTGTGGAATGTTTATACAACTAGTAGATTGCAAATATGAATGCATGCAATACACACACATGCCCAGTAGGTGTGAATGGTCAAGAATCATTCATTTTAGGATGTATAGTGTAGACAGTAAAATGGCCAGCTGATTGTAAAATCTGTTTTAAAATGAATATGCATTATTGTGTTTGTTTTATTGCTCCAGGGTTCCTCCTGCTGGCATGGAGGCTCATATTCCTGTGCTGTTCCTGGATCTGAATGGTGAGAGATGCTGATCTTTATCAGCCTTTTAAAAGAGTTTTAAAGGGATCGAAAGGGTTTCAAAGGAATTTAGTTCACCCAAAAAGGAAAATTCTGTCAACATTTACTTGTTTCCAACCTTTATGAGATTATTTGCTCTGTTGAACACAAAAGAAGATATTTTGAAGAATGCTAGAAACCTGTAACCATTTACTTCCATAGTATTTGATTTTCCTGGAAATCAATGGTTACAGCTTTGTTCAAAATATCGTCTTTAGTGTTCAACAGCGTCTTTAGTGTTCAACAGAAAGAAAGAAACTTATAAAGGTTTAAATCCACTTGACTGAGAGTAAATAGAGAGTAAATATTAATTTCTGGGTGAACTATCCCTTACCCCTTCTGTCTATTGTTGTACTGTGTCAGTAGCAAATATCGGTTTACATTCTAAAGCATTAGTTTTGCCAGTAAAAGGACAGATCACCCACAGCTGAACATTTCCTCAAGAAGGTTTATTCGCACAATCACAACAGTGCTGAACAGTCTAAAAAAGAAAATCTTTAATGTTTTTCAGCCACCGATAACTATTGTCAATTTCATATGGTTTATTTTACAGCATTAATAATGTAATGTAATTAAAATATGACCAGGTAAATAGACTTAAAGGTGCTGTATGTACGTTTTAGACTCTTCTAAAATATAAAAACACCATAATATGTGTGCAGATATTTCAGAAACATGCTCAGTGAACATTCTAGTTTACCTAAGAAACTATGCTGAAGTCAGATATTCTGCTTTGAAAATGTGTTCTCCTCAATGCCAGTTTAGCCAATTATATTTCAGTACCCTGGGTTGCCTTGATGGAAAACGGCGTATTTCATCCATTCATTCAGTCATGAAGGCTCTTAACGTGTACATCCGTGACTGAAATGTGACCTGTGGTGGACAGTAGCAGACTCTAAAATGAGACGCAGATTCAGAGTTCCACATGAGGTTATTAATTAATAAAATAATATAAATATTAGGAGACATAAGGTGAGCAGGTTACATTGTAACACCATGTCCTAACAACACACTATGTGAGGGGTTTTGCAGTGATATCAATTTGGCTGTTAGCACAAGACGAAACATGACAGAAATGTAAATACAGCCATTCAGAAGCACAAAATAGTGCACTCACTGCACCTCGACAAAATGGTAAGGTTTATGATGTAATGAATACATATTAAACCTCTTTAACAATAATAAATGTAGATGCTGAATTACTGATATGTGTTGGTTTGCATTATTTTACAGTTTAAAGTTCAGTTTTAAACCGTTTATTTTATTTTCCAGATCTGAGGTGAACTATCTGCTGCTGCTTTCAGTATATGGCAATAAATGTGATGTAAAATGGCTTCAAACTCACATTGTTAGCATTTACCACTGAATAAAGCACATGAGGTGTACCTGAGGTGATCATTGTCAGTGTTCTGTTGTTCAGCTGTTAGAAATTATAGCCGTTTCTAATATATCAATTCAAGGTGTTGGTTAGGACAAAAACTCCTTTTAATATGGAAAACATTCCTTGTATCGGGTGCCGTTGCTTTTAGTTCGAACATGGTTTAAATCAGCCTTTAGGCTCAATGGTCAATCTGGCAACCTGCGATTGCTTGTGTTTTAAATCAGCCTTTAGGCTCGATGGTCAATCTGGCAACCTGCGTTTGCATGTGTTTTAAATCAGCCTTTAGGCTCGATGGTCAATCTGGCAACCTGCGCTTGCATGTGTTTTAAATCAGCCTTTAGGCTCGATGGTCAATCTGGCAACCTGCGCTTGCATGTGTTTTAAATCAGCCTTTAGGCTCGATGGTCAATCTGGCAACCTGCGCTTGCATGTGTTTTAAATCAGCCTTTAGGCTCGATGGTCAATCTGGCAACCTGCGCTTGCATGTGTTTTAAATCAGCCTTTAGGCTCGATGGTCAATCTGGCAACCTGCGCTTGCATGTGTTTTAAATCAGCCTTTAGGCTCGATGGTCAATCTGGCAACCTGCGCTTGCATGTGTTTTAAATCAGCCTTTAGGCTCGATGGTCAATCTGGCAACCTGCGCTTGCATGTGTTTTAAATCAGCCTTTAGGCTCGATGGTCAATCTGGCAACCTGCGCTTGCATGTGTTTTAAATCAGCCTTTAGGCTCGATGGTCAATCTGGCAACCTGCGCTTGCATGTGTTTTAAATCAGCCTTTAGGCTCGATGGTCAATCTGGCAACCTGCGCTTGCATGTGTTTTAAATTAGCCTTTAGGCTCGATGGTCAATCTGGCAACCTGCGCTTGCATGTGTTTTAAATCAGCCTTTAGGCTCGATGGTCAATCTAGCAACCTGCGCTTGCATGTGTTTTAAATCAGCCTTTAGGCTCGATGGTCAATCTGGCAACCTGCGCTTGCATGTGTTTTAAATCATCCTTTAGGCTCGATGGTCAATCTGGCAACCTGCGCTTGCATGTGTTTTAAATCATCCTTTAGGCTCGATGGTCAATCTGGCAACCTGCGCTTGCATGTGTTTTAAATTAGCCTTTAGGCTCGATGGTCAATCTGGCAACCTGCGCTTGCATGTGTTTTAAATCAGCCTTTAGGCTCGATGGTCAATCTGGCAACCTGCGCTTACATGTGTTTTAAATCAGCCTTCATGCTCGATGGTCAATCTGGCAACCTGCGCTTGCATGTGTTTTAAATCAGCCTTCAGGCTCGATGGTCAATCTGGCAACCTGCGCTTGCATGTGTTTTAAATCAGCCTTTAGGCTCGATGGTCAATCTGGCAACCTGCGCTTGCATGTGTTTTAAATCAGCCTTTAGGCTCGATGGTCAATCTGGCAACCTGCGCTTGCATGTGTTTTAAATCAGCCTTTAGGCTTGATGGTCAATCTGGCAACCTGCGCTTGCATGTGTTTTAAATTAGCCTTTAGGCTTGATGGTCAATCTGGCAACCTGCGCTTGCATTTGTTTTAAATCAGCCTTTAGGCTCGATGGTCAATCTGGCAACCTGCGCTTGCATGTGTTTTGACACAGGAGTGCAATACCTAGTTCAACCACTGGGCGTCCAACTTGCACACTGCACCTTTAAGCATTCATTTACTTCTTCAAGCGTAAAACGAGAATAAAGGCCGTTTAAACACGAGCGCCGTCAGAAGCAGCAGGTTAGCGCAGAAACTCTATTAAAAATACTGGGGTAAATAAATGTCCCTATGTTAAAGACGTGTGGAACAATGGAATTGAATGCAGTGCTGCTTGTCCAGTGTGAAAACCACTTCATACTGTATCTCAATCAGGAAGTGATCAGTGATTTTTAAAAGTAACCAGATATGAAATGTGGTGCGTTTATAATATTATGGCAGTTCACTAGAAGCGCCTGAGCGGGCTTATATCAAATTAAAAGTCCCCGTGCATATCACCCGTTTACTCACGTTAAAGGCTCAGTTAAAGAACTCATCTCAGAGCCTGATGTCTGTTTTCAGCTGATAATCTGACGGTGAATGATCATCTGACGGGTCCTCACTCTGCTGGTGTGAACTCTATTCTTCCCAAAGAACACGGCAGCTCCTTCTTCTACCTTCCTATCATCAGACACAGCGACGACGAGGTCTGTTTATAACTGTTCATCATATTACACTCACATACATCAGGACATGCCAATATATGCTTCCTATGTGTAAACTAACCAGTGTGAATAATGTCAAAGAACACAATAGGATATGCTACAATGTAAGTGTTAAAACCTGAACTTATATTGACAAACTATATATAATATTCATATACAGTGCTCATTATAATTGAGGACAGCTCATTTTGAAGATGAATATTTTTGTTCATTTCTCAGTGAATACGGGTAATATATATTGGTGCATTTGAACAAAACAGATTTATTAAACAGATATATTTATTAAAATAATACTTTAGTCACCAAACATATTGAGAAATGGAAAGATAATAGATTTAAATTCATGCAAAATATTGCAAAAAAAATAGCAAACTACAAAATTTCAATAAAATTGTATATATTTTTTGCTTCTTGTGATTTTTGCTATTTTTGAAAATGTTTTTAAATATTTTTTATAACATATAAATTTGGGCCGCTAATTTTTTAACCGCTGCTTTAAGTTATTTTGTTAGATAAGCTCCAGATTTGGCTTCAGTACTGACTAATCTACTGTATATGCACAAATATAATGTTGTATAGCATCCTATAGAAAATATTCATTTACACTAGATGAGAGTTTAATGTGACCATTACCGCCGTGGCATGTACGGCCGCCGCGGTAAGAACATGTTTTTAATGCATGACCGCAGTTTGTGAATATGCCACCAGGGGGCACAACGGGACGAGATGCGAACGGACAGAAATAGCCTATACAGCAGCTGTAAATATGCTACTGTACTTATAAATGAAGACGAAACGATAAAACATTCATTCATTCATTTTCTTTTTGGTTTAGTCCCTTTATTAATCCGGGGTCGCCAAAGCGGAATGAACCGCCAACTTATCCAGCACATGTTTTATGCAGCGGATGCCCTTCCAGCCGCAACCCATCTTTGGGAAACATCCACACACACTGATTCACACTCATACACTACGGACAATTTAGCCTACCCAATTCACCTGTACTGCATGTGTTTGGACTGTGGGGGAAACCGGAGCACCCGGAGGAAACCCACACCAACACAGGGAGAACATGCAAACTCCACACAGAAATGCCAACCGACCCAGCCGAGGCTTGAACCTTCTTGCTGTGAGGCGACAGCACTACCTACGGCGCCACTGCGTCGCCCAACTATAAAACAAAGCATTATAATTCCTTCATTAATCATTAAAAGTTTGTTAACACGCTTTATTATCAGTGTAAACTTGTTAAGTGCAATGAGGATTCATTTTGGAAAGTAGAATTGAAGAAATAAAAGACAACTAAAATGAAAGCACAAACATTCAGTACAAATAAGTATGCCTAAATAAATAAATAAAGCAGTCTTTTAGCCTGAATATAGAGAGATGTTCAGTGTTTGCTATTTTGATAGGACTAAGACAGTCATTAAATAAGCTTGTTCATTTATGTTTTCATTTACATTTTTATTTACATTTTTAGTTGTTGATTATTTTTTACTATCTCATTTATGTCTCAATTATTGCACATAACAGTAAACGAATACTGAAAAATAAATGAATAATGAAAATAGGCCTAAATAATTATTTTTTTTAAAGACATTGCAGCGAAACACTGAGAAACAGTCCGGCGCATGGTCTGAAGAGCTTAAGTTGAATGCTGCTTCATCAAAAGCATAAAAATAAATAGATCTACCTCAAGCAGATCACTTAAAGAATAATAAAAATAATATTGCTGCAGGACATACTGTAAATGGGAGATTTGTGGGGGGGGGGGTGGACTCATTTATGCTGAGCACTGTATAATGTGTGACATCATAATTGTAATTTGCATAATTGCATTATAAATGTAATTTCCATTTGCACTTTTATTTGTTTAATATTTTAATTTTACAAGCTGATCTAATGTAATCAGTGACAATAATAATAATAAATGAGACAAGAATAGAACTAACTAAATAAATAAATAAATATCGCTTAATAAGGCGACGCAGTGGCGCAGTAGGTAGTGCTGTTGGCTCACAGCAAGAAGGTCGCTGGTTCGAGCCTCGGCTGGGTAAGTTGGCGTTTCTGTGTTGCATGTTCCTCCTGCGTTCGCGTGGGTTTCCTCCGGGTGCTCCGGTTTCCCCCACAGTCCAAAGACATGTGGTACAGGTGAATTGGGTAGGCTAAATTGTCCATAGTGTATGTGTGTGAATGAGTGTGTATGAGTTTCCCAGTGATGGGTTGCTGCTGAAAGGGCATCCGCTGCATAAAACAAATGCTGGATAAGTTGGCGGTTCATTCCACTGTGGCGACCCCAGATTAATAAAGGGACTAAGCTGAAAAGAAAATGAATGAATATCGCTTAATAATTACGAGCCCAAAATGAAGTTGCCTTAAACAGACACACAAACACACACAGTACTCTGATGCATCTAAATAATAAAAAAATGGCTAAATTATACATTTATTTGCTTTTATTTATGATTTATTTTGTTCAAAACAATGTGTTTATATGTTAATCTAATTAAATTAATCAGTATGCGTTATAAAAAGGATAAAAATAATCTACCTGTTATTTTTGGGCAGAAAAATCTGAGAATGAGTTGTATGTACTTGTGTATATATTGTGTAAAACAAAGTGAGTTTTTTACTTCAATTTTTAAATGGGAGCTGAAAATTTGAGTCATTCATGCCTTTCTTGTTTTTTGTGTGTGTGTGTGTGTGTGCGCACATGTGTATATGTGTGTGTGGGTGTTTATGCATGCATTCATGTGTGTGTGTGTGTGTGTGTGTGTGTGTGTGTGTGTGTGTGTGTGTGTGTGTGTTGATGTTGTCAGGTGTCAGCCGTGTGCTCGTGGGACTCCTCCATCCACGACTCCATCCACCTGAACCGCATCACAGCAGCGAACGAGCGCATTTACCTGATCGTCAAAGTAGCGGTTCAGCTCAGCCACCCGGCCTGTGTGGAGCTGCTGCTGCGCAAGAGGATCGCTGTCAACATCTACAACAAACAGGTCTCGCTACATTGCCCTCTGCTTCATCTTCGTCACTACACTCTTCATCTCGCCTTCATTCCCAACTTAATATTCCTTACTTATATTCCAAGCTCTATATATGCCTATATGATTATACAGTAGAAGACATAATTATTAGCCCTCCTCCATTCATCCTTTTTAAAACAATGTCCAAGTGCTGATTAACAGAGAAATCAACACATTTCTAATCATAATAGTTTTAATAACTCATCTCTAATAACTGATTTATTTTCTCTTTGTCATGATGACAGTAAATAATATTAGACTAGATATTCTTCAAGACACTTCTATACAGCTTAAAGTGACATTAAAAAGGCTTAACTAGGTTAATTAGGGTAAAGTTAGGGCAAGTCATTGTATGACAGTGGTTTGTTTTGGAGACCATCCAAAACTAATATTTTCAAGTCTAAAATGCTTTTAAAAAGAGTATAAATGATTTAGAAATTGACACACAGGCTTGTAGGTGTTATGAATAGTTTGTTTGTCAATGTGTGATTCATGTTATCTGTTAATTGTTTTTGTTTGTTGTCTGTTAGACCCATGTGACATGTGTACTGCCTAATATTGACCAGGATGCTCTTGTAAAAGAAATTTTTAATCTCAGTGTGTCTTTCTAGATAGAATAAAGGTTATAATAATAATAATAATAATAATAATAAAGGGGGCTAATAATGGCCCTATCCCAATTCTATTTTGTACCCCTACCCCTTCCCCTTCCCCATGGCCCTTAAAAACAAATGTTAAGGGGAAGGGCTTCAAAATTTACCCCTAAGGATAGGGTATATGCCGAAGCATGCTAATAGGACTTTTAATTTGTCAGTAACCTGGGTTAAGCGCTTCCGGTGAACTGTATTCCATTGCAAAATTGGCATGTTTAAGGTCTGTTTTCTTTAAAAATCAGCGATCTCCACTGTGAGTGATATCTGATATAAAGTGGGTCTCAGATTGTACAAGAAGCACTGCATTACATTACATTTTCCCCACCATGTCTTTATAATATGAGCATTTATTTTACCCCAGTATATTCAATTGAGCTTCTGCGCTAGCCTGCCGATTCTGACAGGCGCGTGCGGGTAAACGGCTTTTTGTCTCATTTTACACTTGAGCAATTTAATGAATGCCAAAGTCTGTTTAACTGATTGTATTTTAAATACATTACAACATCAATGCTGTAAAAGGAACCATATAAAATGGAAAAAACTCACAATAACAGGTCACCGGAAGTTTATCAGTATGGGAAACACACTAGCTCGGCATATACTCTATTGGGACAGCACTACAGCACCTGCACATTCATATATCATGTTATCATGACGATCTAATGTGGCAATAAGATCATAACTGTACTGTGTGTTTACACCGTGGCCATATTCATCTATGTAAACACAAGAAAACAACACTAACATTATAGCAGACACTGTAAACAGCTCATTCTCAGCCACTAGACTTGTCTGACGGGATTTGAGTGTCAGAATGTTGTGAGACTGCTGTACAGGAGTTATGCTCTTATTTTTTTGCGTTTTTTTTTTTTTTTGGCATGACTGTAAAACACGAACGCAGTTATGGGTATATTAAAACATATGCTTGTTTGTCGTAAAAATTTGTAATAATGACAAAAAATACTGTGCCGCCGTGGCTGGTGTATTAATTTTCTTACCACTTCGAGTGTGGTCCTGAAAAATCTTTGTTCGAAAGGCTATTGCCCTAAGCCCTCGCCCTATCGCCCCTTGCCCTTAGCCCTACGCCTTGAAGATAAAAAGAATTGGGACACCCCTTCCCCTTGGCAGGAGCGTGCAAAATGAGGGGTAGGGCTAAGGCAGGGCTGTTCAATTAGTTTGTCATGGGGGCCAGTTCATGAAAAGCATCACTAACGAAAGGCCAGAGAGATATGACTTGCAATATGAGTGAAGACACAACAGCATATAAGAGGCCATATGTTGTATTTTTACTCCTTAAGACACCCACGTTGGCTTTTTCTACATTAAAATGTTAATATATTGTATTTTAAATCTACACAATATCACTGCATTGTACAATGTGGCTTTTTTTTAACAAACATTGAAATGTTGTATTTTAAAGCACATCAAAAGCAGTGCATTGCTTAAGTTAGCTTCTTCTGTATTCAGACACTTTCATATGTTGCGCTTTAAACTGCGTAACAATTCGGGACGATTACAGATTTTGGTTGTACGATTATATAGTCTGAAGAATAATCCTGGTTTCACGGTTATCACGTCTAATGTAAATTTAAGCTTTATGTTAGCAAAGTAGCTAATTAGATTAACTGTTATCATCTGCGTTCATACACATAATCGTTTTAATTATAATTCGTCTAACATAACCGCTACAGCGTGAGATGTTTTCTACTGCGTGCGGCCGGAAAGCCGCGAACGCGTTCCTCCACTTGCGCCCACATATTGGCGTATATTCTTACATTAGAAATAACAAACTTGCACGTGGAAAAGACATGATATGGGAACAGCCCACTGCTATACTTTATTCGCTGTATGCGTGCGTATTAGCCTACAAGCTCAGAACTTTAAACTAGCGCACAGGTGCCAACTTGGCATAACTTTGTTTAATTGCAGCAGTTTCGTTCCGTGCAACAGAACACAGTTAATAGTGAAATCGGCTAATCGTTGCATCCCTATTAACAGTATCAGTGCATTGCACAACAGGCCTTTTCTACAAACATATACAAATGTTTTGGGCTGCTCGCGCCACTCGCTTAATGTCAGGTGACTCACTCTCTGTGCAGCCTTCAACTGCAGCTCGTGCTGTATTGAACAGACGCACGTCACTTCATAGCTTCATAGCTATATTTTTCAACAACTAAATTTATTTTTGATGTCTTGGTCACACTATTTGGAGGGCCGGATTAAATACCCTCGGGGGCCAGGTTCGGCCCGCGGGCCACCAATTGAATAGCCCTGGCCTAAGGTGAAGGGCTAAGGGGTAGAATTGGGATTGGGCCAATATTGGCTACTGCAAATGAATTTTTTTTAATATATATTTTTAGTACAGCTAAAAGAAACTAGAACTTCCCCAGAATAAAAAAAATACTGTAGGAATAACTCTGGTAAAAAGTGTACTTGCTCTGGTATACAGCACTTGGCAAAAATTAGAGGAATTAAAACTTCACAGAAGGGCGAATAGTAAAAATATGATAATAAAAAATAAAAATAATATTGTTATTTGAACTGTGTGATTAGATGGACAGCATGATTGGTGTGTAAATGTTAGTAATGTGTTTGAGTGTGTGTGTGTGTGTGTGTGTGTG
>NC_079450.1:2798825-2851325 GCF_903798145.1 Danio aesculapii | reverse complement strand
ATATGTTCATCTGCAGTGTGTTGTGATTCTGTGTGTGTGTTTTCAGTGGATGTGAAGTGTGTATTCATGTTCGCCTCAGGGTCGAGTGTGGAGAGTCCGGCGTTCTTCAGCTCCGCTGCGTTTAAGACTCTTTCACCACAGACACACAAATTCATCAAATCACTGCTGCCGCTGAAGGAGGAGGAGAAAACCAGACGCACGCTGGAGGCACGACCACTGCTGGGACACCAGGTCACACACACACATACATATATATATATATATATATATATATACACACAAACACATAATAATAATTCTAATATTATCATTAGAAGGCTAATAATTCTGACTTCAACTGTATATATACATTACACATGCACACACACTCACACACACAGACATATTCACAGACACACACACACACATTCATATATATATATATATGTATATGTATGTATGTATACACATAAACACACTCATACAGACATACATACATACATATATACTCGCACACACACACACACACACATATATATATATACTCACACACATCAGACACACACTATAAAACACAACACATAAACATACAAATCAACTCACAGACACTAAAACACAACATACACATCCATGTACACACACACACACACACACACACACCCAAGTTCACACGCACACTCTTATTCACGCACACTCTTACCCACACACTCAGTACAATGTGTGTCTCATCCCACGCTTCACCAGCTCAGTTCAGTCATTCTGGTTTTTATGTGCATTGCTTGTGTTTTTCCCTAAAGTTATTTTTACTTTGTTCCCAGCATGCCTCAGTCTCTCATCTTCATTTATTCAGCCACTGGTTTATTTACACTGACATGTGCGTTAGACTCAACCTGTTAACCAGAGGAAGAAGTTTACAGTCCGCTATTTATTTACACATGTGAAACAGCTAAATTAATTAGCTGTCCCAAGCTACTCTTTTCCATGCAAAAAATAACAATTATTATTATTTTTTTTTAATATATTTTTATATAAATTTTTATTACTTTTAATATATATATATATATTTTTTTTTATTTATATTTATTTATTTATATTTATTTATTTAAATTTTTTTGTTATTTTATTTATTTTTATTTATATATTTATTTATTTTTTTATATATATATTTTTATTTTGTATTTTAATTTATTTTATTTGTTTATTTTATTTGTTTTTATTTATATATTTATTTTATTTATTTATTTTTATTTATTTGAATTTATATATTTATTTTTATTTATTTTTATTTTTGCTTATTTTTATTTATTTTAATTATTAATTTTTATTTATTTATATATTTATTTTTATTTGTTTATTTATTTTAATTTATTTAGATTTATATATTTTTTTATTTTATTTATTTACTTTTATTTAAAATTTGTTTATTTATATTTATATATTTATTTTTATTTGTTTTTTATTTATTTATATTTATTTATATTTATACTTTTATTTTTATTTGTTTTTTATTTATTTATATTTATATATTTGTTTTTATTAGTTTTTTATTTATTTATATTTATTTATTTGTTTTTTATTTATTTATATTTATACATTTATTTTTATTAGTTTTTTATTTATTTATATTTATATATTTATTTTTATTTGTTTTTAATTTATTTATATTTATATATTTATTTTTATTTGTTTTTAATTAATTTATATTTATTTATATTTATATATTTATTTTTTCTTTATTTATTTTATTTTTTTCTTTATTTTATTTTTCTTTATTTTTATTTTTTTAAGTACCAGTCTTATGTTAGTATTACTAAGGAACTAGCATTCTTAAAGTTTTTATTAATACTATTAATTACCATTTGTTTTTAAATTTCTTTTTTTTTATTTTACTTATGTGATGTCATTTTACTTTTTACATATTAATACTCAAGTTAGATTTTACAGTTTTACTTTAGTTTTGTGTTTGTTTTCAGGGTTTCTTTTCATTTCATTTTGGGTATTTGTTATGTGCATTTATAATTTATATTTGTGCATTTTAATAATTCTGTTTAAATATTTATATTTTGATTTCATTCTTTTTTTTTCAATTTTAGGTCCATTTATTGCATGAACCTTAAATTAGCCCTGCACATACTTTGAGTAATATTATTTTTATTTATTTCAAGTATTATGTTAAATTGTCATCTAATTTTCAGCTATTTTATGGTTATGACTTTTAACAAATACTTCTTTTTACATTTAATTCAGTTTGAGTTGTAGTTTTTATTTCTAGTTAAAAACATTAGCACCTTTTAAATATGAAATCTATAGTTTATGAAATGTAGTATTTAGTTGCAAGTAGAATATAAATAGTTTTAACTTTAATCTGCAATAATACTCTTAGTTTATAAATATATATATAAATCAAACAGTAGATTTGTGCACTCTCCACACACACACACTGCATGAAAAAGAGCAGCTTTGACATAGTACAAACTGTCTGATTTTAAAAGAACAAATTAGCATGGACTGTTCCTTGATCAGTGGCTGCAGTGCATGTGTGCTAATGTGTATGTGTGTAACTCCTGCATGCTGCGTGTGTGAAGTGTGTATTTGTGGCTGATTGCAGAGCATGCGCGTGTGTTTGTCGGGCCCCAGACCCAGGGCTCAGAGCGAGGGCCGCAGCGCCAGTGACATCATCATCAGCGGCTCGGCCAATCACAGCACTGATCTCACGCACACACTGCCACACACTGCTGTAAGTCAACACACACACATAACCAGTCTGACCTGGACAAACTAGCTATGCAGTTAAAACTGTCCATTACCAGTAAATTGGTCTAACATCATGAACAGCATAGATCCTTGTGTTTTTTTCTGCCGTCATATATTAAGAAGTTTAAATATGTATTATAATATCTATATATACAGTGCATCTGGAAAGTATTGATAGCGCTTCACTTTTTCCACATTTTTATGTTACAGTCTTATTCCAAAATGGATTAAATTCATTGATTTCCTCAACATTCTACACACAATCCCCCATAATGACAATGTGAACAAAGAGTTTTTGAAATTGTTGCAAATTTATTAAAAATAAAAGAGCTGAAAAATCACATGTACATCAGTATTCACAGCCTTAGGCGTGAATCTGTTTCCACTGATAATTCTTGAGATGTTTCAGCAGCTTCATTGGAGTTCACCTGTGGTCAATTCAGCTGATGTGAAAGGGCATACACCTGTCTATATAAGGCCTCAGGGTTGACAGTGCATGTCAAAGCACAAACCAAGCATGAAGACAAAGGAATTGTCTGTAGACCTCCGAGACAGGATTGTCTCGAGGCACAAGGCTGGGGAAGGTTACAGGAACATCTCTGCTGCTCTGACAGTTCCAATGAGCACAGTGGCCTCCATCATCTATAAGTGGAAGATGTTTGGACCTCAAGGACTCTTCCTAGAGCTGGCCGACCATCTAAGCTAAGGGGAGAAGGGCCTTAGTCAGGGTCTGAAGGACTCTCAGACCATCTGAAGGACTCTCAGACCATCAGAAACTAAACTCTCTCGTCTGATGAGACTAAAACTGAACTCTTTGGAGTGAATGCCAGGCGTTAAGTTAGGAGAAAACCAGGCAGCACTCATCACCAGACTAATACCATCCCTACAGTGAAGCATGGTGGTGGCAGAATCATGCTGTGGGGATGTTTTTCAGCAGCAGGAACTGGAAGACTAGTCAGTGTTGAGGGAAAGATGAATGCAGCAATGTACAGAGACATCCTGAATGAAAACCTGCTTCAGAGTGCTTTTGACCTGGGGCGACGGTTCATCTTCCAGCAGGACAATGACCCAAAGCACACGGCCAAAATATCAATGGAGTGGCTTCACGACAACTCGGTGAATGTCCTTGAGTGGCCCAGCCAGAGCCCAGACCTAAATCTTATTGAACATCTCTGGAGAGATCTGAAAATGACTGTACACCGTCGCTTCCCATCCAACCTGATAGAGCTTGAGAGGTACTGCAAAGAGGAATGGGCAAAAATTCCCAGAGACAGGTGTGCCAAGCTGGTGGCATCATATTCAGAAAGACTTGAGGCTGTAATCACTGCCAAAGGTGCATCAACAAAGTATTGAGCAAAGGCTGCCAATACTGATGTACAAGTGATTTTACAGCTTTTTTATTTTTAATTAATTTGCAACAATTTCAAAAACTCTTTTTTCCACATTGTCATTATGGGGATTGTGTGTAGAATGTTGAGGAAATCAATTAATTTAATCCATTGTGGAGTAAGGCTGTAACATCAACAAATGTGGAAAAAGTGAAGCACTGTGAATACTTTATGGATGAGGTGACCAAACTCGGTCCTGGAGGGCCAGTGTCCTACATAGTTTAGCTCCAACTTTTTACAACACACCTGTCTGGAAGTATCTAGCTTGATTAGCTGCTTCAGGTGTGTTTAATTGGGGTTGGAACTAAAATATGCAGGACACCGGCCCTCCAGGACCGAGTTTAGACACCCCTGGTATACTGTATGTGTGTGTGTCATGTACAGTACTGCAAAAGTATTTGGTTTGTTTACTTTTCTATACCTCATCTTTCCTTAATTACTGCAGTTTAGTCTTGACAGCATCCTGCATTTGCAATATCTTGAAGTTAGCTTGAATATAGCAAATGTAGTCAAACTCAATCAAACTCAAATGTACCGAATATGAAATGATCGCCTTGTCTGTTACAAGAAAGAAAGAGTTTCAAATTGCTTTGATGCTCATTTTTATGTGTCAAATATTCATTATCACCATATCAGAATCAAATTGATCATTTTTATATACAAATATTTCATACAGATGTCCAGGAAGGTTGAATTTCTGCATTTTATCCGTTCAAAACAGTTATCATCATCATTGTCTTCATCATCACAGCATCGTTTACATCATAACTGCATGATCCCCACAGCTTGTGTTTAACTCACTGACCCCAATACATCACACAATTACTGTTAATACAGTTCACATACACTTGTTGTCTACACTGGATAACTGATATAGAGTAAAATAGTGGTCCCCGATCTTTTTTTTATCACTTCAGACCAGTTAACGCTTGAAAATTTTACCGTAGCCCAGGGAAGTTGGGCGGTGTGGTTCTACATAGATTCCTAGGCAACCATCAATGTTTTCTCAGAGATTAACAAGCTGACAAAACATTGCAGTAACTCTGATACAAGTTTTATTCATGTAGAAAATGACAAAGCACTGCAGTGTTTGGGTGTTCTGTGTTTGTTTGAGATAATTAGTCTACCGAAATGTGTAAATTCCATACAAAGTATCAAGCTGATTGGTCAATTCTTGTCACGTGACTCACGGTGTGCTCGCAGCATTCTGGAAGATTTTTTCTAGGTGCGCCTAAAAGGTATGTGCGCGTCGCTCCCAATATGTGCACGCAAGATGCGCACCTCTATTGGAAATAACGAACTTGTGCGAAAAAATGACTCGATATGTGAACGGACCCTAAAGCCGCCATTATTTGTGATCTCCAGTAGTTGCACAGACATGCTGGATTCACCTGATTTGTTGACAAACGGATTCGTTGGTTGCAGATCTATTCCTTGGGAGTTCGTGGGTCCTTAATGGGCCTTTTCCCTTACACAAAGCAACTTTCCAAAGACGTTTGTTTCTTACTCATTTTGCTGCTTGTGGGTTAAATTTGGCCGCTCAAATGACCGAGATGTAAGCGAGAGAACACAGTCATTTTTCAAAATCAAAGATTGTTCAAAATAAAAGATCGTTCAGACTTGGATTTGATTTCTTGTGCAGCCTGGTACCAATTGATCCACGGACTGATGGTTGGGGACCACTGGAGTAAAACATTTGATAGATCCAGATATTTTACATTTGACATTCTAGGTTTTAAACTTTAAAGTCTGCGTAAACCGAAAGGTTCTACAAATTTTTATTTCAGTATGATCACATATTTAAAAGTGAAACTGAATATCGAATAGGAGGTGGTGTTTTATTATAATCTGTTTTATCTTTTATTCTCAGCAAACTAATGGTTGAATAACTTTTAGAATGGGCGTGGAGTGCTGAGTGCAGTGGGAAGGGTGGGTGTGGCCGGCAGAGCAGGGGGAAAAAGAGGGGAGCAAACAACTGTTGTCAGTTGGCTCACAAAATCAGACACAAACCGTAAGGAGACGCATAATTTTATAGTTTACAAAGTTACAGAGTACAGCAGGTCTCTTGCCCTGTCTATTTCTAGCAGTAGCCCTGTCAGTAATTTGGCGGATTTTGAACATGTGCAAACTCAGCAGCACAGATATAGGCGATGTGTCTGAATGGTAACGAATTCAACTGGTAAAAGACAAAGTCTGCCATTCACCAATTCTCGTACAGCTCTCCTGACAAAAATGCTTGCTGCAAACCAAGAGCTTTGCTGTATCAGCCCGGACAGCATCACGGGGAAAAACATGCAACAAACCCGAAAGATCATGTAGGGAAACACATAAGACCTTTTATGAACGGCTAAATACTGCTTGCCATGCATGGACGCCGTCTTACCTAGTCATTGGGTCTCATAGCTTTGCAGATCTGCCTTCAGAAAGCACATGCTCTCATGAATAATTAAGAAGCAGGTTCTTTTCATAGTATAAGAAATCTCTGCTATGAATAATAATGAGAAACCAACGTGTCATCACTCCACTAGCAGATTCACGTTACGTCACTGATTTTGATTCCGCCCCAAAAAATGTTTAAACCCGGAGGATGAAATTAGCTGACAAAAGCTCAAAATTATCCAGTTTTCCTCACAATTAAAGCTAACAGGTGCTAATGTTGTCTTAACTGATGCTTAACACATACAAATCTGTTAATATCTCAAAAAGTACTCCAGGGTGTCCTGAACCTACCAAAACAAACTGTTTTTTTTCCAGTGGACTATACATATATGATATGAGGTTATATATAAATACATGAATACTTAAGTCTATTTAACTGAATGTATTTTATTTACATTACAACGTCGATGCTCTAAAAGGAACCTTATAAAATTGAAAATAGCAACATAAACCTATCACAGGAAGTTAGTCGTTGGCTGAAAAACACTAGCTGTGCATATAGCCCATTAAATGGGTTTTTTGGAAACTCTGACAAGTTAGTTATCCAGTCAAGACGCAATGTTGTAAACACATAGACTGAATAAAATAAGCAGAAGATATGCTTTAAAATTTCACAAGGGGCAGTAGAGCACTTCCTAATCACTGCATTGCTGTTGTTTGTCTGTTTGTTCATTGTTGATTTGTCCAGGATTCAGAGGAGGATGATCCAGGCATTGATTCAGCCTTCACCCGTTCCAATATTCCAGCCCTCGGCTCTCTGGAGCTCCAAAACTTCAAGCCTTACATCCCGGAGGAATTTGCCAATTTTGAGATCTACAATGCAAGCCTCGAGACCCAAGAAGGAGCTTTATGTGCACGCAGTGAATTGACCTCCGGGATTGGGATGTTATCGGGGACTCGGGCTGCAGAAAAGGAAGTTTCCCGTAGTCCCACCGCCAGCAGCTGCACGAGTGGCTACTTCTCCCATAGTGCCTCAAACGCTACTCTATCTGACGTGCTCTTCAGTGGTAGTGATAGTTGTGACCAGCTCAGCATTAGAGAAACCACAGATTCTCAGGAGCATGGAAAAGGGTGCCATCCTTCCAAAGTGCCTCTGGATTTTGTCCAGCTCAGATTATTCCCTCCCAACCATATTCCCATTACTTGACTGACCGGGATTGTTCCCCTTCACCTCCTCGTAGAAGTATCCTGAGCGTCAGTCAGGAATTCACAGACTTTAAAGGTGCAGATGATGGTGTAGAAGAGGATGAACTTGGTAACTTTGGCTGTAAAGCAGAATCAGCTCCTCAAGATAAAATGCAAGACAAGAATTCTCCTTCCAAGTGTCGTCTTCATAATGGAAAAGACAAGGATTCTGTACCTCATGTGCAACCGGAAGCAAATCGAGAGATTGAGTCCTTTGAGGATCCAGAACTCTTTAAAGGTGCAGATGATGGTCCAGAAGAGGATGATCTTGGTAACTTTGACTGCAAGGCAGAATCAGTTCCTCAAGCTAAATTGCAAGACAAGAGTTCTCTCTCGCAGCGTCATCTTCAAAATGGGAAGCAGTTCTCTGGGGATTCTGTACCTCATGCGCAACCAGAAGCAACTCAAGAGATTGAGTCCTTTGAGGATCCAGAACTCATAGAGGACTCCAGTGAGGATGAAAATGCACCGGTTCCTCAGTTGCCTGACTGGATGGCCCCTGGGGAGCAGGTTTGGGTGGGCAAACAGAGCGGGATGGTGCATTATGTTGGAGGGGTGGAGTTTGCCAAAGGCATCTGGGTTGGAGTGGAATTGGACCTTGCTGTAGGTAGGCAAACTCTTTTGTTGCACTTAAGGCTGAAAATGTAAGAAAGTCAAAGTTATTAGCCCTCCTGTGAACTTCTCGTAACGATTTTTCATTTTTCCGAAGGTAAACACAATGGTACGGTCAAAGGAAGGGTGTACTTCCGATGTGCCACAGGTCATGGAGTCTTCGTAAAACCATCTCGTTTGACTCGAGAACCTCCGTCCATTGACACCGAACCTCAACATGTGTTCCAGTAGGGGCTGGACAATGACCCAATTGTTGGAACAATGTAAAAAAAATTGACTCAACCTAAAATTGTAAGGCAACTTGCTGCACAATTTGTGTTGAGTTGACTCAACTTTTAACCCAAGTGCAGCACTTGATTCTATTTAAATTGAGTAAACTCAAAAAAGCTTGGCAGCACATTGCCTTTAAGTTATCAGTTGAGTCAACTTTTTTCTTTTCTTTTTACAGTGTAGACCAGGGTTGCCCAAACTCAGTCCTGGAGGCCCTTGCACTTCCTTCAACACAGCTGCCTGGAAGTTTCTAGTATACCTAGAAAGAGCTTGATTAGCCAGTTCAGGTGTGTTTAATTGGAGGTGGAACTAAACTTTGCTGAACAGCGGCCCTCCAGGACCGAGTTTGGGCTCCCCTGGTGTAGACGATCTCTTCAACACCAGCACCAGCAAACGCCTGGACAAACATGAGTGCTAACAGAATCCATCCTTCTGGTTTGTTTGTCAACATCAGAGACTTGCTGATACCCTTCGTTCTGTGGCAATAAACCCTACCTGTGTGTGTGTTGTGTTGAAGTTCTAGATCAATTTCAGTATCGTCTTTGAATGTCTCGAGTTGCACAGTTGCACAAACACATTTTATATATATCAAGTTAGCTTTGATATAGCTGAAATACTAACTTCAGTTTTGGTTTATTTACCACTTTTTATATGACTAAATGCATTCATTAATTGATGACGCCTAACACTAGTATACTTTGAGTGAGCTTGAGATTTGGATGTCTGTTCTAGGTAAGAATGTACTACTGTTTATGACCTTTATGCGTGATTATATCAGGTATTACCAAAGACATAGCCTTTCCAACCTGCTGTGCAAACGTACTTCTGTGTTTTATGCTTGTGTATTTTAATATTTGTTCGACCGATTTAATGCAAATATGCTAAGTGCCATATTTCTGGTTGGAAGGCCACATGCCCATCTGTCGATTTTTCAAAGTTTTAATGGTATTTTGATTGGACGGCAAGCCTGTTGCTCATACCTTGTTGTGTAATTGGCTTGTTGAGTACTGTAACTGTTGAAGGACTGCCAATATTTCTCTTTACAGAGCTGTCTGAACGCTTGCACTGGAGTAACTTATCCTGGATGCACATTAAGTTACGTAACGCACGAACATTGACGCATTCTCAAATACTGATCTGACGCTTCTCAGGAGGTTGACAGAAGATGTCACCTAATGCGGAGAGCACCTTGTTTTCTTTATCGACTGGTCTACTTCATATATCAGAAGTATATAGACCAGAAATGCCCTTAAGTACTGACACAAGCCCTGTTCATGAACGGGACCTTTTTAGATAGTTGACTTCTAGGTTCACCCGCCTAATATTGAGCTTTTACATCCATGTGTATTTGACTGTCGAGTAAGATTTTATTAGTTTGTGCTACTAAAGCCAATATTAATGTTTCTTATAGGTATAAATGGGAGACGGGCAATATCGGGGGAATGGGACATAGCCTGAATAATACTAGTGTATTTAGTGCCATGACCAGTGCTGTTATTATTGCTCTGTTTTTTACCTGACCCACTGTGGATCTTTTGCTGTCATCGGCGATGGTAAAATAAAAAAACCCAAGACCTTACTTAAAAGAAAACAAAGCTGCTCTCCTTGACAAGGAGCTGTACATAAAATGTATGAACATAGTATTTACGATCTTATAAGATGTACAGAATTGTATTTATATTGTATCTCTGCAGATGTTGGTACAAATATGTTGTAGAATACAGAACGTTTATAAACATTTGTTTTTTTGTGTATTGTTTGTGTGAACTGTTATTGAGTTCTGCTTGCAAATTACTGCTTGATGAAGCTTGGAAACCCTTCCAAATCTTTTGTTTTGAATCATTGTATAGAGCACATATCAAATTGGTAAATTTACATAATTTCAGTAAACAGGGCTTTGTTACATTATTAAAGCTGATTTTTACTTCTGCGTCAAGCGCATGGTCTGGTAGAGCCATCGCACTGACGCGAAGCCATCACTGTGGCCGACGCTGATGTGCTCCTCTCCAAAAATGTAACTACACGCCGCAACGACCCATAGCACAAGCTCTGTGATTGGTCAGCTTGGTAGCGGTGACGAGTGTGAGTGGTGCTGAGAGCCGCAAGCCAGATGGAGCGATTGATAACAAGTGTCGAGTCCTGTGAAAGTGCTGCAAATGGAAACTTTTGTATTGTTTACCTTATGAATAAAGTTGTAGCACGTCCGCCGGTTCCCGCATCTGAATGAGCGAGTTTGAGCTACTTGTAGATTAAGGTAGCGTTCAGAAAAAACCAAACACCCATGAAGAAACTCGACACAGAGGAACATGAAAACCTACTGCCACCTAGCGGATCAGAAGGGTTGTTGCAGAGCAACACGAACAGCGCACAGAAGTATAAATGCATGACTACGCGCAAGGCAGGCACTGAGTCACGCTGATCACTCGACGCAGAAACTAGCCTTAACTATTTTTAAATGTTTTGACAATTCAATAATTCTCCACTAGGGGGTGTTCACTTATTTGTGTTCACTCATGTTGCCCCTAGTGACGAATCACTGAACATGTTTCATTTGTTTTACGTAATCTTGGATCAGTTTTACTATTTTGGAGATATTTTTGTTTGTACAAAACCCTGTTTAGCAGAACCCACCAAGGAACCAACAATATATAAGCCTTCAAAACTAATAAAACTATGCATATTATGCAGACATTTAATATTTAATGATATTAGGCAATAAGCTAAGTGCATTAATAGGTTGTGTTAAATTCAAAGGTCGCTATATGTTTGGAAAAGACCACCTAATGCATGTTTTATTGCATTTACACAGTTTTGACCACTAGATGTCTCTAACATTTGGTGTTTCAAAAATTGAATGATTTTGTGAAGAAACTACAGTGTAAAACATCTGTTAATGAGCAATTTGCATATTATTTTGTGTTTCTCAAGTGTTTATTTGTGGTGGTGGATTGCATTATGGGATGTTGATCTCTGCTCTGTCCACTTTTGATGTTGAAAATTCAACTCTACAGTTTAACAATATAAGAAATAATACAGAGAAAATTAAAGGGCACCTATGGTGCAAAATCTACTTTTCAAGCAGTTTAGACAGAAATGTGTGTAAGTAGAGTGTATAGAGCGTCATATTGGGGTGATATAAACACACACAGTCCTTTTTTTTCAATTTAACAACATAAAAACGCTGGACCAATTGGAGCGGTTTTTAGATCAACTTGACGTAGGAGTGCGGTCCCCCCGTCCACCAATATTGATTGACAGGCGCGTCATCATATCCTCAGTTTGTTGATTCACGTCCGCCATTTTCAGCGTGAGTCGAAGCGATATCACTAAAGGAACACGCTAGCTCGGTTTTTAGATGCAAGGCTCATTGGGCTCAACACAAGATCAGCATTCATCACATGATCGCTGTAATCGGAATTATTGTTTGTAACTTGTTTGTAAGTAGGTTTGCAAACTAGTCCTTTTCATTGCGTCTATCTTAAACTTCAGCTGTTTGCATTTCTCGAGGTCACAGAAGCTCCCTGTGAGTGTGATCTTAACTAGGTGCAGCTGAAAGTGCAAGCGCCTTTGCCTCATGTGAGTGTCGCTCCATTGGAAATAAAATAATGAACTTGCCTGCAGGTTGCACAACAGAAGCGCCGCTCGGCGACGTGCAGTGCCATGCATTTTAGAATTCTAAACATAGGTTTCTATTAGGGTACACACAACAGAGCTTCAAGACGGCGGCTGTCCAGCCACGATTCGGGACACTTCATGTTTCTGCCGTGCCACAGAGCTCCATCTGAATAGTTTCATTTTAAATGACATGCGAATGTCTGTGTCTGGTGTTCCGTGTCGCGGCTCTAAGCAGGTCATCTGGTGCCTCAGTCAAAGTTAATTCAGTGTGCATGGTTTTTAGTGTCAGTGTACACGCTCGGAACTTGAAACTAGCACACAGTTGGCTGTAAATCTATACAAAGACACAAATGATTGTGTACTCTCTGCTTGGTTTGTGTCCGAGGCGTACATGTATGACTGAATGCTGATCCCCTCACTCATGTTGCTTCTCTCTGTCTGCCTGTCTGTTGCAAACACAGAGCGTGTGAGCTCTTGGCTCCGCCCCTTGTTACATTGGGCGGGATTTTGAAACTAATTTTGATATGAAGCAACAGACCTCTAAAACAGCGAGCTGTGGACACGCCCCCAACATGACACATTATAACACATTATAATCGAAAAATCTGAATTGTGTTTTGAACTGAACCTAAACTGGCACACTCAGAAGAACCATAATATTATTAATAAATCATAAAAAAGGGGTAAACTGCCCTTTAAGTCTGTAAAATAAGAGAAAATGGTGTGGTGTTTATTACAAGGTTTCTGTAGCATAATATACAGCACCAAACCAGACAATATAGCACTGCAAACTATTCCACATGACAATAGAAGTCACTTTTTCACACTCTGGAAGAAAGATCAAGGTCATAAATGAACAGGTGAAGAAAAACCATCAATTACAAAATACAGAAAACTGCTCATTTAAGGATGTTCAAGTCTAGTTCAATTAGAAAAAGATACACAAATGTATTAATGCAGCATTTTGGCCATTTATTTTCACAAAAATTGAGTTTTAATGGCTGGTTCAAAGTTAAGAACTATTCTGTTATTGTGTTTGGGTTATTAAAGTATGTTTCAGGCCTATTGTGCATGCACAAGTACACAAATACAAAAAGTTAGTTGTGTTCGACTACAGGAGTGCATGTGTGAAGGTGCGTGGTGTTCCTGAACTGAAGAACAAAATCTCTTTACAAAGCACATCGCCATCTACTGGCCTGACATACATCGTTTTAGTCATTTTCTCAAATATAATTTATATTTGGGGTGACGTGGTGGCGCAGTGGGTAGTACTGTCGCCTCACAGCAAGAAGGTCGCTGGTTCAAGCCTCGGCTGGGTCAGTTGCCGTTACTGTGTAGAGTTTGCATGTTCTCCCAGTGTTGGTGTGGGTTTCCTCCGGGTTCTCAGGTTTCCCCCACAGTCCAAACACATGCGCTATAGGGGAATTGATTAACTAAATTGGCCGTAGTGTATTAGCGTGTGTGTGAATGAAAGTGTATTGGTGTTTTCCAAAACAGGGATGCAGCTGGAAGGCCATGCGTAAAACATATGCTGGATAAGTTGGCGGTTCATTCTGCTGTGGCGACCCTGATGAATAAAGGGACCAAGCGAAAGGAAAATAAATTATTAAACTTTATCAAACCTTGCACTGTTTTAACATGTTACCGTAAATACGTGTAACATAACATAACTCTTAATAATATACAAATAGCATGAGAGCAATTTTTCTGCATTGCATTACACTTATCTTCACATAATGTTACTTATTTGGTATGAAATTGGGAAATAATGTTTGTTTTTCTCTCTGACTTTCCAGACTTATTGGTCATTTTCAATAAATAGCACTGTCACAATCAGTAATCAATGGATAAATAGCACCCGTTCATCAGTAATCAATGGATGAAACAAACTGTTGCGGTTTACTAACATAGACTAAATGATTTTAGCTTTTGTCATGTGTGATGGTGGATAATGATCATGAAAAATATTTTGTCAATAAGCCAAATATATGTTTTGATAGAGTTTTTTTTTTTTTAATGTTGAGTTCTGATGTGAACAGTGACACTCTTAAAAGTATTATGCTCAAAATGTACACTCAATAAATGCAAAATATACATTAAAATAGCATAAGAGTGATTTAAAATAGCATGCAACTTGCCATATACAGTATATTAACTTGTGCATTTTATACCTTTGAAGCTATCCTATATTAAATCAATGCCACGTTTTAATATTAGATCATCTGGACTGACAAAAAGCACAGAATATATTCTGATTTATATTGTTTAATTTTAGGTTGTGGTCGTGGTTATTGTTTTGACTATTTTATTATATATTGTTTGGATTATTTGGAGAATATGGAATGTCGTCGTGAGTAATGTTGGAATAATGGTTATAATGACGTGCATATGTTTTGGCCCTAACTGCCTTCCATAGTCGTTGGAGGGATATACAGGTTATGGGCGTGGTTAGAATGACGTGGGTGTGGTATATAGTGGGTTGTGGGTAGAGTATGCGGGTTGTAGGCGTGGCCTGTGTCCGCGTGCGACTCTCCAAAACCATATGACATGTTGTTGAGTTTTGTCGCCCGACACGTCAACTCGCTTGTCACTTTTGCCCTCAAGGAGCACGGAGTTTATTTTAAGTAGTCTTTTTGAAGCTTTTGAGGATGCACAGCTCTCAGAAGGACACCACATACACCAAGATCTTCGTCGGAGGTCTTCCTTATCACACCACAGACTCCAGCCTCAGGAAATACTTCGAGGTGTTTGGAGAAATCGAGGAGGCAGTGGTTATTACTGACAGACAGACCGGCAAATCCAGAGGATACGGCTTCGTAAGTCTATCCACACCTGAAATAAAAAATACTATAGTAATTTGCAGTACATAATAAAGTGTTTTTTAATCATCCATAGTAAAGTAGCTGAATTAATTTTAGAGTTGATATAGTGAATACACTGCTAGCCTGTTAGTAGTAAACAAATGAACTAGCCTATAGTAATAAACAGATTAATGGAGACCGAGGGATACGTTCGTTTTAACCTTTTTTTACCTTTATGTCTTTGAGATTTGTTGAGCTAATGTGCTTTAAAATGTGATTTAAACTATTTACTGGTGTCTGCTGCTATTAAATGACATCAGTATTATCTTTACCAAACAGGAGTAGTGATATGTCACCCAATAGTCTGGGTTATTTGTAACAAACACCAATATATTGAGGTAAAGTTGGTTTTATATTCGCACATTAGTTCAGTGACAACTTGTGACATGCTCCCTATATTGCTTACCATGGTACTTTTTGTTTTTTGAATTAACTTTACTGTTCACAAGTGGAAGTTTATTTTTGGTTTCAGCCCATAACTACATCAGCGGCGGTTCTAGACCAGAGTAACCGGAGGGGCCGTACAGGGGCCACCTGTACTTTTATGGGGGACACTTTAACATGCTACTTAACTACTTAAACAATTATTCAAAGTCATTTTGTTCATGCATAGCTCTGCAGTCTTTATAAACAAGCTAAATAAATAACTTAAACTCAAAATAATCTTCCATGTTCATTTATTTGATGAGTAACTTTGTGTTGTAGGATAACACATTTTTAACATTCAGGTACATCAAGGCATGTTTTTACACCTGTAAACGTTAACAGATATAATTTTTTTGCCCTCTCATTAAATTAATATAAGGTTTTCCAAGTGATCTTTAACAAACCAAGGACATTTCACAGTATTTCCTATAAAACAAAAATAATTATTCTGGAGTCGTAATGAAGCCCCGGTCAGATCACACGATTTTTATTGTCAGTTACGAAAGTCACTGTCAAATTATGTGCATTTATTTATTTTTTTGATAAAATCTTGACTTGTCTTGGGTAACAAATGTACCAGACTACATGTTTCTTTACGATCAGTCATCCTGTGACATCTATGACAAGCGTTATTTCCCAAAGCAGTTACAAGTGTTGCTATAAACAATATTTCTCATCTCAATTTCAGTGTTTTTAATCATATTTCAATCTCAATAAACACTGATGCTTGCAAAAAACTAACTGCATTATTAAAGGGCATTCGTTATGACATTGATATGATCGAACTTATGATTCCTATTTAATATTAAGATATTTTCTTTGAAATCTAAATGTAGATTTTCATGCCAGGGTTGCTTATTAAACAGGTCACACTTTATTTTGATGGTCTGTTTGTTGAATTTAACTAATTCTCATTAGATTATAAGTAGCCTGTTAGATTGGGGTTAGGGTTAGTGTAAGTTGACATGCACTTGATAAGTTTCTTATAGTCAGTTAAATGTCTGTTGAAGAAGCAGTATCAACAGATATTAAGCAGACAGTCTACTAATACTCAAATAGACCATCAAAATAAAGTGTTACCAGTAAACACTTCCTCGCCTGAACTTGCCACGAGTGAGACGGAGAAAATGAAAGCAGCAGCAAGGAAAAATCAAATGCTCGAGATATAATCTTTGAAATAATGACATATGAAAAAAATTAGCAAATGTATAACTGAGATTTGTGATACAACAGTGAAGCATTCATTAAATCCTTATTTTCCTCAGAGCGAAACAAACCATCCACCCGTATAGTTGAGTAGTAGAGGGGCACAAACAACAAATATCAGAGAAGCCGATATTAAACTGTTTTCACTATCAATGACAAATGTGAATAAGCAGGACATGCTTTTGCAATGTATTCGCCGCACTGAACATGTTCCCAGATCACCTCGGCAGAGCAAACTCAGTTGGAATGATGAGAAAACTCAGAAACTTGTGAGAATGGAGATGTCTGCATATAAAATAGCTTAAAACACCTTAATGTTTTAGAAGAGGTAGTTAAAGCATGCATAACCAATGATTTATCTTATCCACCCGTGACCCACCCATAAGCAGGGGTGGACTTAACCAATAAGTGAGGTTATCAGCCGCTTAGGGCCCCGGGAACTTAGGGGGCCCCGACCAATGCAAAGAAGTCTATATTAATCATATATCTCTTAAATAAAATTTTCTATTATATGTTGTAAAGTCTGTCTACAGCCATACAATTGAAATCTTTCTACTTCTTTTCAATAGTGGAACGTTCCTTTTATACCCAACATGCAATTATTAAAATCTAATCACCAATTTGGCTTAGTTTGTGAACTTTGTGAATTTGTTGTATGTATATTGCATTAAGAAGATAAAAGTTCCACTTAAAATAGATTTTTAACATGCAGTTTATTTACAAAAAAAATCTAGTTTCAATGCTTACGCTTCATACCTGGAATTGCTTACAGCCCTAAAATTACTTACTCCACCCCTGCCCATAAGTACATATGCAGCTTATTTTTTGATTACCTGACCGGCGCATTAGCAGCAGCACCTGCTGATATAACCGAGAAATGATGTGCTCCTATTGCACAGTGTCACCCACGTGACGAAACTCGTCGTGAAGAACGAGAAAAGAATTAAACATGCTAGACGATCTGCGATGGTATCGCGAGGCATTGCAGCTATGGAATCAGCTGTCGGAAACTATGCCGCATTACGCGAAAGGAAATGATTGGATCTTGTGTCACGATGCCCATTTGTAGTTTACGACACCCTACATCAAGGAAATCATAGCAAATTCGTGACAAATTTGTGTGATCTGACCGGGGCTTAAGTCTTATTTGTTTATAGTTTGTCTTGAATAAAAACAGTTTTTAATTAAATAAAATTAAATTAACCTTTTAAAGAAATATGTACTGTATATAGTTTTGATTGTCTACACAACAAACCAGTTATTCAATAACTTGACTAATTATTCTAACTTTCTTAGTTAACATAACCTCATTAACTCTATAAATTACTCTTTAATCTAAATACAACTGTCTTGCTAAATAACTAGTAAAACATTATGCACTGACTGTCACCATGGGAAAGACAAAGTAGTTATTAGAAATTAGTTAAACTATTATGTTTAAGAATGAGTTGTAATAAATCATGTGTTGAAGACTTGTGCTTCACGACTGAAAACAGAAATGAATGAAGGCAAAACTAAACAAGTTGAGTATGACTTTACATGAGTGTTACTGAAAACTAAATTTGATCAGTGTGTTACATCTATTCTCCAGTACTTGCAGACTCTTTGTAAATTTAAGACTGCGTTTTCTAACGTAAAACTATGTACACTCAAAATCAGATTAATAATAGCCTATGGATAGACAAAGACTCATATATTAAACGTTTTAAAATCGCTATTGGAAACAATCGTCTAATATAATCAACAGCGGACATTTTGATAGTTTTTCCACATCATGAACGTGACTGAAGTTGAATCTTTTTATTACCTTCGTCAATTTGCGGCTTAACGTCTGACGAATGTGGGAAACTGATGCGCGCAGTACCGTCACTGACAAAAGTCAAGGGAAAAAGCAGAGAGAGCGAGTGCATGTGACACGGAGAGTGAGTGACAGAGGCCTCAGTCATATCTCCACAGTAGGGGTGTGAACCTACACTGGTCTCACGGTTCAGTTCGGTTACGATTATCATGCCATCGATTCGGTTTAATTCGATATCTTGGTGCATTGATGATGCTTTCCATACATAATCACAACACAAGAAAAATTTTTTATTAAAATCTGTAAATATATCTATATTTATATATTATTTGTAATATTCAATTCAATTCTCCTTTATTTGTATAGCGCTTTCACAATGTAGATTGTGTCAAAGCAGCTTCACATAAAAGGTCACAGTAAATAGGAACAGTGTAGTTCAGTTTGTAGTGTTTAAGTTCAGTTCAGTTGAGCTCAGTTCAGTGTGGTTTAATAATCACTACTGAGAGTCCAAATACTGAAGAGCAAATCCAACGATGCGCAGCTCTACAGATCCTGAACCATGCAAGCCAGTGGCGACAGCGGAGAGGGAAAAAAACTTAACTAATTGGTGAAAGTGAAGAAAAAAAACCTTGAGAGAAACCAGACTCAGTTGGGCATGACCATTTTAATTTCTCCGCTGGCCAAACGTCTTGTGCAGAGCTGCAGTCTCAGTGGCGGAGGCTGGAAGCTGGCCTCAGCGAAGACTCGTCTGTCTCTGGAGCGTCACAGGAATCAGTCTCATGTTCCACTCCTCCATGACCACCACAGTAGCTGCTCAGGATACGGCCTGGTCCAGGATATGGAAACCTTGGGATCATCTCGTCGTTGGTCTTGGATCGAATCAGTGACTCTGCCAATACAATTTTGTCCTTTAATATACAAGCAGTCATATATAAGAACTGTACCTTTACAAAACTCCAACACATACACAGAACAACATGAGCAATTATAGCCAATAAACTACTGTAAATATTATTCCGCTTTCTTTTAAAAGCTCTGTCAAGCGAGTTCTTACACTTGGTCATTGTCTTCACCTGCTCAACAGAAAGGGCTGCGCTTGGCTTTAAAATTGAAAGCGGGAAGAACAGCCGCGGTGACGGTCTAAATGCGCATAATACGATGTTATCACAGGTAATTCATAATAGACACAGTGGAGAAAACTCACACCTCAGGCACGCTCGCGTCTGGATCCACAAGTGTCGCTTTAACAGTCAAGAGGAGAGGAAAAGTTACCTCACAAACACGCCAGTGGGTCAAATGTCCAAAGTGTGTGTGTGAGAGAGAGGCAGATGGAGTTATAGTAGTGAAATAGCGGCTCGCGCTGTACCATTCCTCAGTGTCAGTGAAAGACTGTCCAGCAAAGTCGCAAGCAGTTGAATTGTGCACTATTCTCTGCTTTTTATGTAGTAGGAGCGATTTATTTACTCTCCCTCGCCTCCTTCGGCAAAGTAAGTAAGTAAAGGTTTATTTATATCGCACCTTTCCCAGACATTGAGTCGCAAAGTGCTTTACAATAAGAGAAAACAAGTAAAAGAACACATGACAATAAAAGAAGGCATGTTAAAACATATTAAAACTGATTAACAATCCAAATACAGAAACACTAATGCTGTTAATTAAAAGCTTGACCAAAAGATGCGTCTTTAAATGCTTTTTAAAAACTGATCCCAGAGTTCTCAGTGCTATCTGGAGAGAGTTCCAGAGCCGTGGGGCCACCACACAGAAGGCACAGTCACCTTTAGTCTTGAGACGAGTTCTGGGAATGGCTAACAGGTCTTTGTCAGAAGACCTCAGAGAGCGGCTTCATGAGTGACTGCTTAAAAGATCTTGAATATACCGGGGTGCTTGACCATGCAGAGCTCTATAGTAATGACCTGAATCTTAAAATTTACTCTAAAACTGATAGGAAGCCAGTGAAGTGCCTTAAGCACATGTGTAATGTGTGACCTCCTACTGGTGTTGGTTAAAAGCCTCGCCGCTGCATTCTGCACAACCTGCAATCGCTCCATAGAGGATTTGTTCAGACAAGTGAACAGAACATTACAATAATCCAATCGAGAAGAGATGAAGGCATGGACAAGCATCTCCACCTCTTCCTTTGACACAATATCTCTGATTTTTGCAATGTTCCTCAGGTGAAAAAGCATGTAGGAACAACAGATTTAACATGGCTGTTAAAACACAGAGCTCGATCAAAAATGACACCAAGATTTCTAATATCACTGCAATTTGAAGATGACAAACCCCCCAAAACTTGCCTGATCATTGGGGTGATGCTATCTGGAGCAAAAACTAACATTTCTGTTTTATCAGGGTTCACTTGCAGAAAATTGTCTGCCATAATGGAGACTAAACAATCCTGCAAGAGAGACAGATTGTCTAGCCTGTCAGGGCTAAAAGAAAAATATAATTGGACATCATCTGCATAGCAGTGGTAAGATATCCCTTTAAAACTACTGATAATCTTGCTGAGAGGGAGCATATATAGATTAAAAAGAATAGTATTCTACCACGACATCGCGCATAAGGGATAAATGACGTCAGTATGTAATAACCAGTTATGATCTATTACTGAACCGATATCGAATTGTCCCCATCTGCATCGCGGTGCACAGAAGAAACTATTAATTTTGACACCCCTACTTCACAGTCTGCTACTCGATGGCTGATCTCGCTTCTCCATGGCCTTTTAGTTGTGACACAAAAATACGCATCCAAATTTAGGGGGGCCAAGCTTGGTGACACAGGGGCACCGGCCCACCCTTAGAACCGCCACTGGTTCACATCACACGCATCACAAAATACAGGCAACACAAATGCATTCAATATCATCACATAAATCGCATTAATAACTCAATTAAACCCAATTAAAACTCGGCACAAGGGACATTTGATACACTTCTTTACTTCAGGCTAAACGTCTTTGAATATTCAGTCTGAAATAGCATGTACGTAAGACTTCAAGACAACATCAGCACTATTTATTAGACTGTGAACAATGCTGTGATTTGATAGTCTCTTGCTGATAATATAATTCATTCGTTCATTTCTTTTTGGCTTAGTCCCTTTATTAATCCGGGGTTGCCACAGCGGAATGAACCGCCAACTTATCCAGCACATGTTTTGTGCAGCGGATGCCCTTCCAGCTGCAACCCATCACTGGGAAACATCCATACACACTCATTCACACACATACACTACGGACAGTTTTAGCCTACCCAATTCCCCCTATAGCGCATGTGTTTGGACTGTGGGGGAAACCGGAGCACCCAGAGGAAACCCATTCTAACATGGTGAGAACATGCAAACTCCACACAGACATGCCAACTGACCCAGCTGGGGCTCAAACCAGCGACCTTCTTGCTATGAGATGAATGTGCTACCCACTGCGCCACCGTGCTGCCCTGATAATATAATTTCAAAATTTAAATTTTGCAAGAATATTTTGTGAAATGACCCTTTATTATTAAGGAGAAGTCTTAATGTGTGAATATAAAACTAACTTTACCCTAAGTTGGTTTTATATTCGCAGATTCCGATTTTCTCCTTAATTATATCATTTCAGAAAACTATTTTTTGCAACTTCTAAATAGTGAAATCATATTAGGAGCCAATAACTCTCAAAGCACAACACTGTTCACAGTTATTTAAATAGGGCTGATGTTGTTTTGAAGTCAAACCTGCATGCTAATTCAGACTCAATATTTAAAGTGCTATATAGGCACCGTGTCACTGATCAAAAATGAACTAATGTGCAAATTGAAAAACAACTTCACCTCAATTCAGTAGTAAAGTACCTGAATTAATCTGTAAATTAATTTGTACTTTAATAATCATCGGCTGCTAATAAGATTTCACTGTTTACAATTTGAAAATGAATATTTTTCTCCATTTCTTAGTGAATATAGAGAATATACTTTGGTGCATTTGAATAAAACAGATTTATTAAATGGATATATTTATTAAACTAATATTTTAGTGTTTAAACATCCTTGGAAATAGAAAGATTCACGCAAAATACTGAAAAAAATGCAAACTACGTTTTCCCCCATCTAACATAATATTTTAATATAACATAAATTTGGGCTACTACTTATTGGACCTTTATTGTAAGTTATTTAGTTAGATTAGCTCCAGATTGGTCTTTAAGACGGACTTCAGTACTGACTAGTCTAATGTATTTGCACAAAAACAATATTGTAAAGCATCTAATAGAAAATATTAATTTAAATGAGAGATTTGTGAGGGGTGTACTCAGTATACTGAGGATTGTAGATAGGAAAGTTTAAGGAGAGAGAATGATAAATGCTTGAAATGTTCCTGCAATTCTTGAATGAGTCACATACAGTTGAAGTCAAAATGATTTGCTTTGTTTAACAGAGCAAGCAATTTTTCACAGTATTTCCTATAATATTTTTTAAAGCCATTTTAAGGTCAATAATATTAGCCCCTTAAGCAATTTTTGTTTTGGATTGTCTCCAGAACAAACCACTGTTCTACAATGACTTGTCTAATTACCCTAACTTTACCCTAATTAACCTAGTTAAGCCTTTAAATGTCACTTTAAGCTGAATACTAGTGTCTTGAAGAATATCTAGTCTAATATTATGTGCTGTCATCATGGCAAAGATAAAATAAATCAGTTAATAAAACTATTATGATTAGAAACGTGTCGAGAATATCTTCTCTGTTAAACAGAAATTTGGGAAAAAACATACAGGGGGGGCTAATAATGTTGACTTCAGCTGTATGTAGGAGCATGAATAAATCATTTCATCCATCATTTTTTTCTGGTGATTGTGTAGGTGACGATGGCTGATCGGTCTGCAGCAGAAAGAGCCTGTAAGGACCCGAATCCCATAATAGATGGCAGAAAAGCCAACGTAAACCTGGCATATTTAGGGGCAAAGCCACGGATCCTGCAGCCAGGTAAATAAAGCTAAAGACAAATCCTTCAGATTTTTTTATTGCTCATTTTATATAATATAAAATGAGCTTAATAATAATATAAATATGTCTATAATTAAAATTAAATGTCTTTTTCCTTCAGGATTTTCCTTTGGTGTCCCTCAGATACACCCTACGTTTCTCCAGCGGCCTTATGGGTGAGTTTTACACAACTACTGATGTGTTGAGTATTTGGGTAGTTTCTATAACTCTACACTTCCTTCATTTATTTACATTCTCTTATTTAAAATAAGATATTAGAAAAGTCACCTTAGACTAATTTATATTACGCTGTCTTTTTTAAACGGTAATGTGTGTTTTCGGCTTTTATGCATTCGGTTTGTTTGGACCCAGGAGAAGTGCATAAAGTATAATGTTTTTTTAAAAGCATCAAAACGTTGTAAATGACTCTTAAGTTTCGAGCCCACACACGGTCTTAATCCAGCATTTCCACGATTTAACCAAATATATTTTCAAGCACATGTTGTTACTTTGTTTTTAATTTGGTTTCTAAGCAACGTGGACAGACTACGAAAGCCATTAGCTGTTTCCATCTAGCTATTTTTATGCGCATTATGGATATGTGCATAATAAAATGGTTAATAGAAACGCCAAGATGCCCATACATTTTGAAAATGCGCATAAAAATGCATGCACACAACTGAGTAGGATACGATACGAAAAAATGTGCATAAACTATGATGGAAACACTTTTCCCGAACAAATTCCATTATGCGCATTAAAAAAGGTCATGTGATTTTGTTATGAGAGATCATATTGATTTATCATGGTGATTAAAATGTGTGTGAATGGACAAACCAGCAGGCTGAGCACACTGTAAAGCATCTGAAATGTTGATTTGGTCATTATAAAACACCTTAATCATTTCAGTATTAGTTATAGTTATAGATTATAGTTATAGATTTATCAGAGGTTGCCACAGCGGAATGAACCGCCAACAATTTCAGCATATGTTTTATGCAGCAGATGCCCTTCCAGCCGCAACCCCATACACTATGGCCAATTTAGTTCATCAATTCCCCTATAGCGCATGTGTTTGGACTGTGGGGTAAACCGGAGCACCCGGAGGAAATTCACACCAACACGAGAAGAACATGCAAACTCCATACTGAAATGCCAACTGACCCAGCCGAGACTCGAACCAGTGACCTTCTTGCTGTGAGGTCACTGTACTAATCACTAAGCCATCGTGCTGTCGCAGTATTAGTGTTATCATATTATTAATGAGTTCAGAATTGTCCAGAGTGTCTGCGCTCCACGTTTCCTGCCATCAAACACCACCACACGTTCATTGTGTGTCAGCATTGTCTTCTGTGGTCGCTGCTTTATTTGCTAATCTTTTATGCGATATTCCAGTTTTGTGCAGAAAGTTAATTCACATCTTTGGATTGAAAGAGTCCGCTTATTGTATTGTCAATTCTGTCTTCATGTTCTGTATTGCATAATGACTTCTCTTACAGCCAAATTATTCATATTTGTTCAAATAAAATAGTTCTACAGAATCTTATGAAAATCGTGATCTTTATTCTTAGCAAAAAAAAAAAAATATATATATAGTGATTTTTAGATTAGATTAGATTCAACTTTATTGTCATTACACATGTACAAGTACAAGGCAACAAAATGCAGTTTCGGTCTAACCAGCAGTGCAATAGCAGCAAGTGCAGGATACAGGTATAAGTTATAAAGTGCAGTTATAGAAAAACTATGGTGATATTTACAGATGGATGTACTATCAACATTATATACAGGTTGTATTGGCTATGAACAAAGATTTACAATAAATGAATATATGTACAGGATGCTATTAATAATCAGAAGTGTGCAGACAGATAAACAATTACAATTTCCATTTTGTCCAGAATTCTGAGCTTTTTGCACATTTTCTGCCCCCAGAGTTTCTATAATATACTTTTGAATAGATCTAAACATGTGTTTGAGGTTATCTTGGAGCCAGTATGTGTGGAGCACCTTTAGGTGTCAAAAACATAATAGTTGTGAAAAATAGTTGTCCTTTTGCCCATTTTTCAGAATTTTTTGGTGACTGAATTAATACAGCAGGGAAGTAAGCATTGAACACATCACCGTTTTGCTCAGAAAACATATTTCTAAAGGTGCTGTTAACTTGAGATTTTCACAGGTTGTTGGTAACAATCAAAGAAATCCATATATGCAAATAAAATAAATCTAATTAGTTTAGAAATGAAGTTTTGTGTAATAAAATGAAATGACGCAGGGAAAAAGTATTGAACACATGAAGAAAGGGAGGTGTAGTTCAGCAGTGAAAGCCCAGACAGCAGCTGAAATCTCTCGGTAGTTCTTTAGCAACCCTCTACCCTTCCTCAGTGTAGATGAATATCAGCTGCTTCAGTTTAACATCAACATTAGCAGGAGGATGAAGATGAAACCAGGGTGGACATTTCAGCAAGACAATAATCCAAAACACAGCCGAGGAGACTCTCAGATGCTTTCAGAGAAAGAAAATCAAGCTGTAAAATGGCCCAGCCAATCACCTGATGTGAATCCAATAAAAATACAGAACAAAGCTCAGATTTTATCGACGAGACCCACAGAAGCATCAAGATTTGAGACTCTGTTGAAGTGTGTGAGAAACTCACACCTGAGCAATGCATGAGACTTCATTCTCCATATGAGAGGCGTCTTTAAGCTGCAGCACCTATAAAGCCTTTTATATAAAGTATTAAACACATTTCAGTAGTTCAGCGCTTTCTCCTTTCTTCATTCTTATTACACAGAACTCGTCATTGTATTGTCAATTCTGTCTTCATGTTCTGTATTGCATATTGACTTCTCTTACAGCCAAATTATTAATATTTTTTCAAATAAAATAGTTTTAAAGAATCTTATGAAAATCGTGATCTTTATTCTTAGCAAAAATATATATAGTGATTTCCATTTTGTCCTGAATTCTGAAGCATTTCAGCAAGACAATGATCCAAAACACAGCCGAGGAGACTCTCAGATGTTTTCAGAGAAAGAAAATCAAGCTGTAGAATGGCCCAGCCAATCACCTGATGTGAATACAATAAAAATACAAAATAAAGCTCAGATTTCATAGACGAGACTCACAGAAGCATCAAGATTTGACACTCTGTTGAAGTCTGTGAGAAACTCACACCTGAGCAATGCATGTGACTTCATTCTCCATATGAGAGGCGTCTTTAAGCTGCAGCACCTATAAAGCCTTTTATATAAAGTATTAAACACATTTCAGTAGTTCAGCGCTTTCTCCTTTCTTCATTCTTATTACACAGAACTCGTCATTCAGATTTGTTTTGTTTTTTTTGCTTGGGTTTTTACCAAAATCTGGTTCAATTCCATGTCAGCAGCTCCTTTAGAAGCAATATTCCCTGGAAAAAAACTGCTTTATTACTGTAGTTGCGAAATATCCCAAATGCATTGTTATTAGTGTGCATTTCTGTGTTTGTAATCTCTTATTCTTCTTCTTGTTGTTGTTGCAGAGACAGCGAGGATGATCATTCTCCATTACTGTATCCTCCTCCTTTCCGCCAGGTCATGAGGTGTGTGTTTGTGCGTGTGTTTCTCTCTTCTTGTACACTCTTCATCTGTGTATTCCTGTCAATGTAACGTGTCTCTCTCTGATCTGACAGGCTTTGGGTTAACATTACCTAAGAGAGGTCAACCAGTCAGAAATCAAAAGTAGACTCAGACACGTACTCTCTCAAAGACACGGTGATTAGCTTGCATGGACGTTGGTGTTTTGTTTTTTTTGTTGGAGAGTAGCTCTTGTGTGCGTTTGGACCTGTCTGAAGTGCTTTTCCTAGCTAAACCGTGTGCTTTTTATTTGAATAGGAGTGGGTGTATGGTAGGACGTGGGGTTGGTGGGTGCTGGAAACGTCTCTTTCTTCATTTGATGATTGTGCACAGCTTGATTTGGACTGTTTTGTTATTCTTTTGAACAGGTGTTTCAGTGTTTTTGGTGTTGAAGGGCGCCAAGTTTGCCAACCAAACAACTCACAGCTTGCATGTTGCAGTGTATCTCATGTGTTCTTTTGGTTTTTACTAATGAATCATTTGTATTTTTCTCTGGCGGTGTTTTACAATGTGCAGGAATTCCAGCGCCAGTTCTGTATTTTAAGTCTTACATGGGAATTGGCACATAGTAGGGTTTTAATGGAGTGTAAAAATATTTATTGATCCGCTAACATGCATAATAATACACCTCAAACACAAATATTAGGCAAATTAATCATACTGTTTTATTGAATTTGTCATTGCGTTGCGTAATGTAGTCTTTAATTGACCTACACATTGCGTTACACACAACTACCTTACACATACTCCAGCTTTACGCATTGAAATATTGCATTACATATCATAAGCCTTGCATTGTATATCTTTACACATTAAAGCATTGCCTTTCATATCATTAAACATTAGATATGGCACTGCAGATTCAACAACTGAGTTATGCATTGCATTGTGCTTTCATACAAACGTTGCATTACACCGTCGTGACACATTAAAGCATTGCATATCTTTACGAATTAAAGCATTGCATTTCATATAATTACATATTGAAGCACTGCATTGCATATAATTGCATATTGAAGCATTGCATTACATATAATTCCATATTAAAGCATTGAATTTCATATAATTACATATCAAAGCACTGCATTACATATAATATTAAAGCATTGAATTGCATATAATTACATATTAAAGCATTGCATTGCATATAATTGCATATTAAAGCGTTGCATTACATATAATTACATATTAAAGCACTGCATTACATATAATTACATATTAAAGCACTGCATTACATATAATTACATATTAAAGCACTGCATTACATATAATTACATATTAAAGCACTGCATTACATATAATTACATATTAAAGCACTGCATTACATATAATTACATATTAAAGCATTGCATTACATATAATTACATATCAAAGCACTGCATTACATATAATTACATATTGAAGCACTGCATTACATATAATTACATATTAAAGCATTGCATTACATATAATTACATATTAAAGCATTGCATTACATATAATTGCATATTAAAGCGTTGCATTACATATAATTACATATTAAAGCACTGCATTACATATAATTACAGATTAAAGCACTGCATTACATATAATTACAGATTAAAGCACTGCATTACATATAATTACATATTAAAGCACTGCATTACATATAATTACATATTAAAGCACTGCATTACATATAATTACATATTAAAGCACTGCATTACATATAATTACATATTAAAGCATTGCATTACATATAATTACATATTAAAGCACTGCATTACATATAATTACATATTAAAGCATTGCATTACATATAATTACATATTAAAGCATTGCATTACATATAATTACATATTAAAGCATTGCATTACATATAATTACATATTAAAGCACTGCATTACATATAATTACATATTAAAGCATTGCATTACATATAATTACATATTGAAGCACTGCATTACATATAATTACATATTGAAGCACTGCATTACATATAATTACATATTGAAGCACTGCATTACATATAATTACATATTGAAGCACTGCATTTCATATAATTACATATTAAAGCATTGCATTACATATAATTACATATTGAAGCACTGCATTTCATATAATTACATATTGAAGCACTGCATTTCATATAATTACATATTGAAGCACTGCATTTCATATAATTACATATTAAAGCATTGCATTTCATATAATTACACATTAAAGCACTGCATTACATATAATTACATATTAAAGCACTGCATTACATATAATTACATATTGAAGCATTGCATTTCATATAATTACATATTGAAGCACTGCATTTCATATAATTACATATTGAAGCACTGCATTACATGTAATTACATATTAAAGCATTGCATTACATATAATTACATATTGAAGCACTGCATTTCATATAATTACATATTGAAGCACTGCATTACATATAATTACATATTAAAGCACTGCATTACATATAATTACATATTAAAGCACTGCATTACATATAATTACATATTAAAGCATTGCATTACATATAATTACATATTGAAGCACTGCATTACATATAATTACATATTGAAGCACTGCATTACATATAATTACATATTGAAGCATTGCATTACATATAATTACATATCAAAGCACTGCATTACATATAATTACATATTGAAGCACTGCATTACATATAATTACATATCGAAGCATTGCATTACATATAATTACATATCAAAGCACTGCATTACATATAATTACATATCGAAGCACTGCATTACATATAATTACATATCAAAGCACTGCATTACATATAATTACATATTGAAGCACTGCATTACATATAATTACATATTAAAGCGTTGCATTACATATAATTACATATTAAAGCATTGCATTACATATAATTGCATATTAAAGCGTTGCATTACATATAATTACATATTAAAGCACTGCATTACATATAATTACAGATTAAAGCACTGCATTACATATAATTACATATTAAAGCACTGCATTACATATAATTACATATTAAAGCACTGCATTACATATAATTACATATTAAAGCACTGCATTACATATAATTACATATTAAAGCACTGCATTACATATAATTACATATTAAAGCACTGCATTACATATAATTACATATTAAAGCATTGCATTACATATAATTACATATTAAAGCATTGCATTACATATAATTACATATTAAAGCATTGCATTACATATAATTACATATTAAAGCACTGCATTACATATAATTACATATTAAAGCACTGCATTACATATAATTACAGATTAAAGCACTGCATTACATATAATTACATATTAAAGCACTGCATTACATATAATTACATATTGAAGCACTGCATTACATATAATTACATATTGAAGCACTGCATTTCATATAATTACATATTAAAGCATTGCATTACATATAATTACATATTGAAGCACTGCATTACATATAATTACATATTGAAGCACTGCATTACATATAATTACATATTGAAGCACTGCATTACATATAATTACATATTGAAGCACTGCATTACATATAATTACATATTGAAGCACTGCATTTCATATAATTACATATTAAAGCATTGCATTACATATAATTACATATTGAAGCACTGCATTTCATATAATTACATATTGAAGCACTGCATTTCATATAATTACATATTGAAGCACTGCATTTCATATAATTACATATTAAAGCATTGCATTTCATATAATTACACATTAAAGCACTGCATTACATATAATTACATATTAAAGCACTGCATTACATATAATTACATATTGAAGCACTGCATTTCATATAATTACATATTGAAGCACTGCATTTCATATAATTACATATTAAAGCATTGCATTTCATATAATTACACATTAAAGCACTGCATTACATATAATTACACATTAAAGCACTGCATTACATATAATTACATATTAAAGCACTGCATTACATATAATTACATATTGAAGCACTGCATTTCATATAATTACATATTGAAGCACTGCATTACATGTAATTACATATTAAAGCATTGCATTACATATAATTACATATTGAAGCACTGCATTTCATATAATTACATATTGAAGCACTGCATTACATATAATTACATATTAAAGCATTGCATTACATATAATTACATATTGAAGCACTGCATTTCATATAATTACATATTAAAGCATTGCATTTCATATAATTACATATTGAAGCACTGCATTTCATATAATTACATATTGAAGCACTGCATTACATATAATTACACATTAAAGCACTGCATTACATATAATTACATATTAAAGCACTGCATTACATATAATTACATATTGAAGCATTGCATTTCATATAATTACATATTGAAGCACTGCATTTCATATAATTACATATTGAAGCACTGCATTACATATAATTACATATTGAAGCACTGCATTACATATAATTACATATTGAAGCACTGCATTACATATAATTACATATTGAAGCACTGCATTACATATAATTACATATTGAAGCACTGCATTACATATAATTACATATTGAAGCACTGCATTACATATAATTACATATTGAAGCATTGCATTTCATATAATTACATATTGAAGCACTGCATTACATATAATTACATATTGAAGCACTGCATTACATATAATTACATATTGAAGCACTGCATTACATATAATTACATATTGAAGCATTGCATTTCATATAATTACATATTGAAGCACTGCATTACATATAATTACATATTGAAGCACTGCATTACATATAATTACATATTGAAGCATTGCATTACATATAATTACAGATTAAAGCACTGCATTTCATATAATTACATATTAAAGCATTGCATTACATATAATTACAGATTGAAGCACTGCATTACATATAATTACATATTAAAGCATTGCATTACATATAATTACATATTGAAGCACTGCATTACATGTAATTACATATTAAAGCACTGCATTTCATCACACATTAATGCAATGCAAATTCAACAGTTGTGTTATGCATTGGGCATTCAAACAAACATTGCATTACGCTCTACATGTACCATTATGCACTGAATTATTTCATTTCGCATAACACCACCCATTGCACAAATGTATTGAAGCATTATATTGCATTACGCATTGCTATACACATAATACATTTCAGAATGCATATAATTATACATATCAACATGTGACAGCTGATGGTTTTTGGTCATGCAGTGATGTAGAGAATGTTTATCACTGTGAAAAAAAACATTATTTATCTTTATTAATGTACTGACAGATCCAGTAGAGAGTTACTTCTGTTCTTCTAGGAAGATTCAGTGAACTCCTACTGATCCCTCAGTGGACTGAACTAATATAACAGCTGCAGTGCTGAAACGCAGCGGCATTCAGAGCCTTTAGGAGACGACAGGTGTTCAGAGACACCAGAGATCAGCCCTCTGTTTCTGGGATTTGCAAAGTTCCTTAAATTAGCCCTGAACTCTGGCAAGCCCCAAATGTTCGGGACACGATGAAGGAAAATATGTTGCCATCGCAGCTTAGTTACTCTGGGGTATTTTTAACAATGACAAGCTCAGGGTTAGACTGCCTTTTAGCCCAAGTTCATCTTTATATATGCCGTTTTAAATCTCACCTGGTCTGTGTTTCTGCACTGATGCAAATGGGGATCTCTGGAAGTTCTGAAATTCAGTTATGGTTATTTCTACCACAGAATAAAAAAAAAAAAAGTCTTTTTTTTTCTCAAAATACAAATTCAGAAAAAGTAAAGAACAAAAGTGTGAATTACAAGACAAAGAAGTTAAGAAACAAATGTCAGAATTGCAAGATGTAAAATTAAAGTTTCGAGAAAAAGTCAGAATTTTGAAATAAAAGAATGAGAAAGAATAAAGAATGGCCCTAAAGAATAAGAAAAGAATGGTAACTTTGAGTTCCAAGATAAAAATAGTCGAATTTTAAAATCTAACTCAAAGCAAAAAAAAATCTGAATTCTGAATTAACTTGAAATCCAGAAAAAAAGCTGAATTTTAAAGTGTAATTCAGAATTCAGAAAAGGGTATAAAAAAACAAAAAACTGAAATGTAAATCAGAGTTCCTAGAAAAAAATGAGAATATTGAAATGTGACTCTATTAAAATGTAATTGTAATTCTATGAAAAAAGGCAGAATTTCTAAATAAAACTCAGCATTTGGTGAAAAAAATGAAGAATTCTGAAATGTGATGCAGAATTTAGAAAAAGGTAACACATAAAAATTAAGAAAAATCTAAAATGCAACTCAGAATTCAGAAGAAATGATCAGAATTCCGAAATGTAACTGTTTCTGTGTGGAGTTTGCATGTTCTCCCTGCATTTGTTTGGGTTTCCTCCACTACATTGTCCGTAGTGTGTGTGTGTGTGTGTGTGTGTGTGTGTGTGTGCGTGCGTGTGTGTGTGCGTGCGTGCGTGCGTGCGTGTGTGCGTGCGTGCGTGCGTGCGTGCGTGCGTGCGTGCGTGTGTGTGTGTGTGTGTGCGTGTGTGTGTGTGTGTGTGTGTGTGTGTGTGTGTGTGTGTGTGTGTGAATGAGTGTGTATGGGTATTTCCCAGTGATGGGTTGCAGCTGGAAGGGCATCCGCTGCATAAAACATATGCTGGAAAAGTTGGCGGTTCATTACACTGTGGCGACCCCGGATTAATAAAGGGACTAAGCCGAAAAGAAAATGAATGAATGAATGAGTTCCTATAAAAAAGGCAGAATTCCTCAATGTAACTCTGAATTCCAGGAAAAAAGTAGGAATTCTGAAATATCTCAAAATCCAGAAAAAAGGCTGAATTTTAAAATCAAACTCAGAATTCAGTGAAAAAATAAACAATTCTGAAATGTAACACCGAATTTAGAAAAAGGTAAAGAAGAAAAAACGAATCTGAAATGCTCAGAATTCCTCAACGTAACTCAGAATTCCAAGTAAAAAGTAAGAATTCGGAAATGTAACTTGGAATTCAGAAAAAGGTTTTGAAAAGTAGTTAAAAATAATGAAATGCAAGTTTGAGATCTTAGAAAAAACTCTGAATTCTGAAATGTAACTTAGAATCCAGAAAATGGTTAATAAAATAAAAAAGTTCCTAGAAAAAAAAGTCTGAATTCCGAAATGTAACTCAGAATTCATTGAAAAATAGTAGAAATTCTGAAAGCAACTCAGAATCTAGAAAATAATGTAGGATTCTGAAATGTAATACAAAAAAGGTTAATAAAATTATATTTGAGCTCCTAAAAAAAGAAAATAAGTCAGAATTCCCAATAGTAACTGAAAATGTGGGAATTCTGAAAATAACTCAAAATCACAAAACAGAAATGTGACCGTGTGAGTTTTTAGTTTGTCTTACAGCTTCAAGTCATACATTTGTGGTCTGATTTTTTTGATTTTTTTTTTTAGTCTGAAATTCTCCCTTTTTGTGTTTTTGAGTTATTATTATGAGGAAATGGCGATGCAGTGGCGCAGTAGGTAGTGCTGTCGCCTCACAGCAAGGAGGTCGCTGGTTCGAGCCTCGGCTGGGTCAGTTGGCATTTCTGTGTGGAGTTTGCATGTTCTCCCTGCGTTCCCGTGGGTTTCGTCCGGGTGCTCCAGTTTCCCCCACGGTCCAAAGACATGCGGTACAGGTGAATTGGGTAGGCTAAATTGTCCGTAGTGTATGAGTGTGTGTGTAAATGAGCGTGTATGGATGTTTCCCAGAGATGGGTTGCAGCTGAAAGGGCATCCACTGCGTAAAAAAAACATATGCTGGATAAGTTGGCAGTTCATTCCACTGTGGCGACCCCGGATTAATAAAGGGACTAAGCCGAAAAGAAAATAAATGAATGAATTATGAGGAAATAGACAGAAAAATTAGCAATTCGTTTATAAATGTATTTTAGGGTTAAAGTTATCTTGCATATACAGTTAAAGTTTGAATTATTAGCCCGCCTGTATATTTTTCCCCAAATTTCTGTTTAACGGAGAGATCTGTTCAGCTCATTTCTAATCATAATAGTTTTAATAACTCATCTCTAATAACTGATTTATTTTCTCTTTGTCATGATGACAGCACATAATATTAGACTAGATATTGTTCAAGACACTTCTATACAGCTTAAAGTGACATTTAAAGGCTTAACTAGGGTAATTAGGGTAAAGTTAGGGTAATTAGGCAAGTCATTGTATAACAGTAGTTTGTTTTGGAGACAATCCAAAACTAATATTGATTAAGGAGGCTAATAATATTGACCTTAAAATGGCTTTAGAACAATTAAAAACTGCTTTTATTCCAGCCGAAATGAAAAAATAAGACTTTCTCCAGAAGAAAAAATATTATAGGAAATACTGTGAAAATTCCTGAATCTGTTAAACCTCATTTGGGAAATATTTGGAAAACAATTCACAGGAGGGTGAATAATTTTGATTTCACCTGTACATATTATAAACCGTGTAATGAACTCTATTGAGTGGCTTACAGTGGAAGTTCAGCTCAGATGCGTGTAAGAGCGTGTGTGTGTGGCTTCAGAACTGGGTTAAAGTGTTATGCATGTGTGTTTCTGCTCTTTACGATGGCAGGAATAGCCGGAGCGCAGGCTGTTCTGTCACTCCAGCAGACTGACGGCGAGGACTGGAGACACATTTAACTCCAGCACCTGTTGTTTGTGCACGTTTGTTCAAAACTCCCATCAAATCTGCCCGGCAACACAGATCTCAGGGTCTCAAAGGGGGATTGTTTCAAGCAGTTTGACTGGTGCTACTAGTGGATCACAAACTTTCTTTTTTAAATGTCAGACTAAAAACATATTTGGTGAAGATTGTGTCAGATTTCAGGCTAGAACTTTTAGCCGTCAGAGCAAGAGTTGTTAGTATATAGGTGTGAAATGATTGACAGATGAAGAATGTTTCTCTTTCTTTCTTTCTTTTGTAAATAAAGAAATACAAATAGAGGGAGAAGAACAAAATTAAACATATAAAGTGAATCAAATTCACTTGATCTAAATGACTAAAGTAAATTGGCGGTTCATTCCGCTGTGAAGGCCGCTCATAAATCAGGGACTAAGCTAGTACTAAGAATGAGTGAGGGAGTGACTTATAAAGGTTGTGTGAGTTACATTGGTACGCCAGCAAACAGCTGCATCAGTTCTTTGAAAATGTGCTTCCATGGATTTTAGAGGAACCACAAAGTGTTGAGTTCTGAAACTCACAGGATGTTGACAGTATTGTGACCTCTTATGTGTCAAAAGATCAATGTTACTCCCTTTCAATAATCCTCCTCATCAGTGAGTTAAAGTTGCCATTAAACAGAAGTTAAGATTATCCTTTTTTCCTCTATCATGATGTACATCCACATAAAAATGAGAAAACAAATGTATTGCAGTGCTTGATTTCATCCTTTGAGAACCAATTTGATTGTTAGAAGATGGGTGTTACTAACAAAATGAAGGAAGATTGATGAATGAATGAAGGCAGAGCAGAAATGAGACCCGCCCTAATAGCCCCACCCTTAAGGACTGATAGACCTGCACCAAAAGACTGATAGCTCCACCCTAAAGGACTGATAGTCCCGTCCTAAAAGACTGATAGAGGCGCACCAAAGGACTGATAGTCCCGCCTAAAAGACTGATAGCTCCGCCCTAAAGGACTGATAGACCTGCATCGAAGGACTGATAGGCTTGCACTAAACGACAAATAGCTCCGCCCTAAAGGACTGATAGCCCCGCTCTAAAACACTGATAGCTCCACCCTAAAGGACTGATAGTCCCGCCCTAATAGACTGATAGCTCCGCCCTAAAGGACTGATAGATGCGCCAAGGGACTAATAGCTCCATCCTAAACAATGACTGATTGCCCCGCCCTAAAGAGCTGATAGCTCCTCCCTAAAGGACTGATAGTCCCACCCTAAAGGACTGATAGCTCTGCCCTAAAGGACTGATAGACACGCCCCCAAGGGTCTAAAAGTCCCGCCCTAAAACACTGATAGATCCGCCCTAAAGGATTGATAGTCCAGCCCTAATAGACTGATAGCCCCACCCTAAAGGACTGATAGCTCTGCCCTAAAAGACTGATAGATGCGCCAAGGGACTGACAGCCCTGCCCTAAAGGGATGATAGCTCCTCCCTAAATGACTGATAGCTCCCCCCTAATTGACTGATAGCTCCGCCTTAAATGACTGATAGCTTCCCCCTAATTTACTGATAGCTCCGCCCTAAAGGACTGATAGCTCCGCCCTAAATGACTGATAGCTCCGCCCTAAATGACTGATAGCTCCGCTCTAAAGGACTGATAGCCCCACCCTAAATGAAGGACTGATAGCTCCGCCCTAAATGACTGATAGCTCCGCCTTAAATGACTGATAGCTCTGCTCTAAAGGACAGATAGCTCCGTCCTAAATGACTGATAGCTTCCCCCTAATTGACTGATAGCTCCGCTCTAAAACACTGATAGCTCCACCCTAAAGGACTGATAGTCCCGCCCTAATAGACTGATAGCTCCGCCCTAAAGGACTGATAGATGCGCCAAGGGACTAATAGCTCCATCCTAAACAATGACTGATAGCCCCGCCCTAAAGAGCTGATAGCTCCTCCCTAAAGGACTGATAGTCCCACCCTAAAGGACTGATAGCTCTGCCCTAAAGGACTGATAGCTCCGCCCTAAATGACTGATAGCTCCGCCCTAAATGACTGATAGCTCCGCTCTAAAGGACTAATAGCCCCACCCTAAATGAAGGACTGATAGCTCCGCCCTAAATGACTGATAGCTCCGCCTTAAATGACTGATAGCTCTGCTCTAAAGGACAGATAGCTCCGCCCTAAATGACTGATAGCTTCCCCCTAATTGACTGATAGCTCTGCTCTAAAGGACTGATAGCTCCACCCTAAATGACTGATAGCTCCGCCTTAAATGACTGATAGCCCCACCCTAAATGACTGATAGCCCCACCCTAAAAGACTGATAGACGCACAAAGAGACTGATAGCCCCGCCCTAAAAGACTGATAACTCCACTGTAAAAGACTAATAGCTCCGCCCTAAAGGACCTACTCTAAACAACAGATAGCCCGCCCTAAATGACTGATAGACCCACACCAAAGGACTGAAAGTCCTGCACTAAAAGACTGATAGCTCCGTCCTAAAAGACAGATAGCCCGGCTTAGGGCGGATGGTAGTCCCACCCTAAATGACTGATAGTCTGGCCCTGAAGGCATTCCAATGACCAGAATATGATTCTTTATGATGCGTTATTAAAGATTCTAAGAGCAAAAGAATTTTCACAATATAATGAAGTGTACAGGCACATGATTTAAAACAGGAACATTACTATATAGATCTAAATGTACTCTTCGTATTTTTATATTTGATGGCGTCTGTACCGCTGCATCATCAGCGCTGTGTTTCCAGCATGCGGTTCAGTGTGGATCTGCATAACCTGCTGAACTCCTGCAGTGTGTGTGTGTGTGTGTTTAACGTCTGCTCTCTGTGTCTCTCAGGATTCCTGCTCATTATGTGTACCCGCAGGCGTTTGTTCAGCCCAGTGTGGTGATTCCTCACGTTCAGGCGTCCTCCAGCTCTCCTGCAGCCGCCGCGACTCCGTATCTGGACTACAGCAGCGCGGCGTATGCACAGTACACCACTGCCGCAGCAGCAGCCACAGCGTATGAGCAGTATCCATACGCTGCTTCGCCCGCCGCCACCGCAGGATACGTCACCACCGCCAGCAGCGGTTACGGCTACGTGCAGCAGCCACTAGCATCTCCAGCACCCGCAGCCACCGCCGCCACATTCGGCCAGTACCAGACACAGACAGAGCGCATGCAGTGAGAGATGCAGAGACTCAGTGCTCATCTTTTATGTGAGGTATTTAATATTTATTGCAGAAGGGAAATCAAGCATAATGCATCGCTTTGGAAAATATTATAGGGAAAGCCTTTTATAGTGTTGTTTTTGACATTGCAACATAAAATTGGACCTATTTTGATTATTTATGCTGTGAAAAGGTGAACTCATGTTTGGATTTAGAGGTGAAATAATGCATTAACAGCAGTGCGCATGAATAATAAATGATATAATAATGCTTTACGCAATTTGCATTGATAATAGTGCAATTATTTACTATTTATTACAGAAACAAAAGGTAAAGCTTATCAAACATGATGCATCATTTAGAAAATATCAGGAAAAACCTTTATAGTGTCATTTACTTTCATTGCCACATATAATTAGATTTTTAATGTTGATTATTAATGCTGTGAAAAGGGTAAATGGCAAAATAATGCATTCACAGCAGGATGCATCACAATAAATGAAATCATGCATTTTCTGTTATTAGCATTAATAATAATAATGACAGTATTTAATATGTATTGCAGAAAGGAAATCAAACATCATGCATCATTTAAAAATACCTGTAAAAACCTTTTCATAGGGTTGTTTTTGTCATTTCAACTCAAAATTAGCTTTTATATTTTTGATTATTCATGCTTTGAAAAGGTAAATGGCAAAATAATTAATTGGATAACAACAAAAATAACAATTGGATGCATGAAAAAATAAAGGAAATAATAATACATTTTCAGTGTAATTAGCATTAATAATAATAATAATAATAACAGTAATGATGATGATAATAATAGTAGTAGTAGTAGTAGTAATAATAATAATAATAATAATAATAATAATATTATTAGTAATAATAATAATAATAATAGTAGTAGTAATAATAATATTTAATATGTATTGCAGAAGGGAAATCAAGCATGATGCATTCTTAAGAAAATATCTGGAAAACCTTTATAGTGTTTTTGTCATTGCAGCATAGAATTTGGCTTATTTTGATGAATTATGCTGTGAAAATGTAAATGCTAAATAATGCCTTCACAGCAGGATGCATAACAATACATGAAATAATAATAGATTTTCTATGTTATTAGCATTAATAATAATGACAGTATTTAATATGTAAGAAAGGAAATCAAACATGCATCATTTAGAAAATCATTTGTAGAAAATAATGTTGTTGTCATTGCAACATAAAATATGACTTATTTAGACTATTTATGCTGTGAAAATGTAAATGTAATGACAGCAGCATGCATGAAAAAATAAATGAAATAATAAAGTTTTCCATGTAGTTAGCATTTATAATAATAATAATAATAATAATAGGATTTAATATCTATTACAGAAACAAAAGCTAAATCTCCTCAAATATGGTGCATCATTTAGAAAATATCAGGAAAAACCTTTATGGTGTCATTGTTTTTGAAAGAAATTGGGTTTATACTATTTATTTTGCTGTGAAAATCTGCATCATATTTGCATATAGAGTTCAAATAATGCATTAAGAGCAGGAAGCATGAAAATATATTGAATAATCAGTTTTGTATCAAGCTCACAAACATGATTGGGAAATATTGGGATTTTTTCATCATTTGTATTTACATTAAACATTAGCAGACATTAAAGCTGTAATAAGCATTTATATTCTCTTGAATTAATTATGGTAATAATCGTATTTAATATTTATTACTGAAGTGAAAGCTAAACTCATCAAGCATGATGCATCATTCAGAAAATATCGAGAAAAGCTTTATGATGCTTTCTGTTTCATTGTAACATGACAATTATGCTGTGATAAGGCATTGGAATCTATTGCATTTAGAGTCATGCATTACAAATTAATTAAATTGTGTTTTCTACTTAAATAGTATTAATATTTATAACACAATTTCATAGTTAATAATAAAAATGAATAATTAACATGATTAAACATCAAAATATTTAACAGAATAAAAGAATTGGCTCTTTTAGATTGTTATTATAAAAATGGTCACTTATGAAATATGGTGTTATATTGTTTTTTCTGTATTGTCATTTTTTTAATGTTATTTTTGTCACCGCAACACAAAATTAGACATTTTGTTGTCATAAATCCCAGCTGTGTCATTTCTGACCTGTAAAACTGTATCTGAAAACTGTACTGTCGGACAGATGATTGTAAACTCACTTTATAAAGTGCCTCAAAACGTCAGATAGAATCAAGAAGTTGTGGATTTAATATGAATATTTATTCTGTGCCTTACTGTAACTGGTAGTCAGTTCGTAAGTCTGTCAGAAGGGTTACTGAAGAGGTGACTTTTATATTTATAACTACATTTTTCAAAATAAAAGAACTGAGCTGCACTGAACACTGTCTTTCAGTATTAATGTGCCTTTATTTTGGTTCATTAATGACATGTTAATGTAATTGAGCTGGATTTGTTGTTGCCTCTGTTACTTAATATGAGGTTAATGTGTGTAAATGACTCAGTAAATATTCACTGCAGATATATGTGCTGCTACATGATTAATATGCAAGTATTTGTGTATTAAAGTACAGCAGTCCACCTTTTTGGTTTGCATTAAATTAATTAATTTGTTTGCAGTTTTTTGTCATCAGGTATGTCACTTTTACTTTATAAAGTGCAGATAAAGTGCCTTAAAATGTCATATCGAATCAAGGAATTATGGATTTAATATGAATATTTATTCTGTGCCTTACTGTAACTGATAGTCAGTTTTGTTCAGTTCGCAAATCTGTCAGAAGAGTTACCGAAATGGAGACTTTTATATTTATAACTACACTTGTTTTTTTTTTTCAAAATAAAAGCCTGAGCTGCACTGAACACTGTCTTTCAGTATTAATGTGCCTTTATTTTGGTTCATTGATGACACTAATGTAATTGAGCTCGATTTGTTGCTGTCTCTGTAACTTAATATGAGGTTAATGTATGTTAATGAAGCAATGAATATTCATAAGGGAATTACTGCAGATATTTACATAATTAATATGCAAGTATTTGTGTATTAAACTACACCAGTCCACTGTTTTTGTTTGCATTAAATTAATTTGTTTGAATGAAGTGTTTTGGTCATCATGAATGTCATTATCTACATTTTTATTATCACTTGATGAAATTACATTCGCAATTGATTGTAGCATCAAATGAAACATTTGATCAAATGTATGACATGTCTGATTATTTATTTATTTATATATATATATATATATATATATATATATATATATATATATATATATATATATATGTGTGTGTGTGTGTGCGTGCGTGTGTGTGTGTGTGCGTGCGTGCGTGCGTGCGTGCGTGCGTGCGTGCGTGCGTGCGTGCGTGCGTGCGTGCGTGCATTCATTATATTTGTGACTCATGGCAAGTTCATTATAATGAATTAAAAGCTACATCATTTTGTTGAAATAAATATTAGCTGAAATAAAATATTTTGAAACCATAAATTATTGATTTGATCTAAATTTGTATTATTGTAACTCAATTTGTATTATTTGATGTGCTTTAAAAAGTATAACTACATCGATTGTTTTAAACTTTATTTAAACTAAACTTTATTTTTTAAGATTTCTGTTACTTCGATGTTTTATGTATGTATATATATATATATATATATATATATATATATATATATATTTATGTATGTATATATATATATATATTTATATATATATATATATATATATATATATATATATATATATATAGATAGATAGATAGATAGATAGATAGATAGATAGATAGATAGATAGATAGATAGATAGATCTATATATATATATATATATATATATATATATATATATATATATATATATATATATATATATATATATATATATATATCTTTTTTTTTTTAGGTATAATGAATTACATACCAGAAATAATTTAGCATAATTTATAGAATTATGATAAATTCTAACTGAAACTAAATTGCTACAGAGAATACATTTTCAAGTAAATGTTTCTAATTTTTATTTTGTTTATATGCACTAAAATTACTATGGAAATACTACAATAAAATGTTTAAAATGTACAAAAACACAACACAAGTATACAACATTATTTCTGTGACTAATATAAACACTAAAACTGATACAGTTTGTTTTATAAGACATCAAATTACTTTATAAAATATATATGTTTTGCACACTATATAGAGAACATTAAAGTGCATTAAAACTTAAAAGTTACACGCATTTGTACATCCACACGTGATCAACACTGACACCTGCTGGATATGATGGCAGATTACAGTAAATACTGTATAGTCCCGCTAAAAGAATTTAATAATATTGCCCACATATTTTGATTGGAACTACAAACGGAGGTAAAAAAAAAGTGTAAACAAACTACAAACGTGGCGGACGCGCGAGACTAACCGTCAAATGGAGAGGCTTGGTGTAGTTGTTTGAACGTATCTAGCCAACTGGAAATATTAAAATCCACGTTTTCCGTGTTATATTTAATCTGCAACAATAATGTGAGCGTTTATAAATGCGTGTTTGGATAATTAATGCATAATTATTCTTACGATGACCTGAGGAGATTTATCCGTATGCATTTATCTGACATGTCGAGATGATTAACAGGGCTCGTAACTAAGAAACAGAACAGTTTGTAATGATGAATTTGTTTGTCCTAAAGCTCGTATACTCTTCTGTTATACACACAAAAGACTGTACTTTTTATTCACCAAGAGACATACTTTTAGGACGCATAGGATGAAGTTTGTGTGCTTTCTTTTTGTGTGTGTGCGGTATATGTAATGCTGCGGCGTTCCTTCGGGGGGCGTCACCACCGCTGCTCTCTGACGAAATTATCGGGAATTGTGGGATGTTTACAGGAAGACGAGGATCTTCATCTTCATCAGTCAGAAATCCGTCGACAATCGACTAGTTTTAGCTTCCTCTGGTGAGTTTAGTGATTAAACTTCAGTTCTTGTTCATCACTGTGGTTCACTTCACCTTGCGGTTCACCTGAAGTGAAAACGGAAGTGAACTTTATTCTGGTTTCCCCCTTTTGTTCTCCTACATTGTTGTTTTGCTACTGTAAGTAACTGTTATACGTTATAAATGTTGTTTTAATCGTTGTGATAGTCATGTTACTGTGAGTCCTGCACGATGTCGTGTATGTTATTGGAGTTTTAACCGTTCTTTCCCTCACATTTAACGTATTTTTGACGTTTGTGATGAAAGTCGCGTCGAGATATTTACATTGTTGTTTTGCTATTGTAAATATAATAACATCGATTTAATAACTGTGATGGTCATGCTACTATAAGTATTTCTCGGTGTAGTGTGTGTTATAAGAGGTTTATTCGTTTTTTCGTTCCCATTTATTTAACGTATTTTTGACGTCTGTGACGAAAGTCAGAAAAGTTTACATTGTTTTGCTATTTTAAAGTTAAATATACGTTACAAAACCGATGTAATCACTGTGATAGTAATGTTACTATGCACATTTCATGGTGTCGTGTGTGTGTGTAAATGGAGTTGCATTAGTTTGTCCCTCACATTTAACCTAATTTTGACGTTTGTGATCAAAGTCAGAAACATTTACATTGTTTTACTATTGTAACGTTAAATATACTTTATAAAATCGATTTAATCACTGTGATAGTCGTTGAACTATGAGTATTTCGCTGTGTTTTGTGTGTTATTAGAGGTTTATTCGTATTTTCCTTCACATATTATTGAGGTTTTTGATGAAATTCACGTCGGGATATATACATTGTTGTTTTGCTATTGTAAATTTAGGTTATAAAACTGTGATTTCGAGTATTCCACGGTGTAGTCTGTGTTATCAGAGTTTGACCAGTTTTGGACATTTATTTTTGACGCTACTGTGAGAAAAGTCTCGTGTAGAAATGTAAAAATGGCGATTTTGAGGCCCAGGAGTCAAAAATAGTTTCAGGTTTCACTTTCTATATGGTATTTCAGCAGTTTCATTGAATGATCTCGTGAACCATAATGGAAACGTCGAATTGACATTAAATTATATATTATCTTTATTTGTTCAAGATGTAGTACTATTGTGAAACACTTTAACAGTTCAAATGGTCAGTTTTACGTTTTAATGTTTATTTTACTGATGTGATGTAAAAGTACACCACTCCAGTCTTCAGTGTCACACGATCCTTCAGGAAATCATTCTCATGTACTGACTTGTAAGCAGTGCTAATTCATAGAGTTGTGGAAACACTAACAGACATACTTCTATTCAACAAGGAAGCATCAAATTTCACTTAAAAGACATTTTCTGAAAGACAAGTTTCTGGCCATCAAAGACTTGTCATTTACACTTTATTAGGTGAAGAACCATATATAATTTTATTGGCACTGATCACAATGTAATTATATTTTTTAAAGTCATAAATGTTTGAAAGTCTTGTAATAACCCACAAAATTTTTTATATCTATATATTTTTTTAAAATGTATGTTTAGTTAAAACAGTTTTTTTTTTTTTTTTTTTATCAAAAAATTAAAAACTTTTAAGGATTTAAGATGCTGATGACCATTAAATGCATTATATGTAATAAAGATCAGTCACATTTTTATAATTTAACCCTTATCTGTTGTTGGGTCGTTTTCATCCACTCTGGGCTGACTTTGAGCCTTAATTTGGCCACCACTTTCTCTGTGTTTCAGCAAATGGAATGATTTTTGGTGACAAATCTTATTTTTACATTATATTTTGGGAAAATGCTTTGAAAATGGTTCAAAAACTCAATACACTCTGGGCAAACTGACTCACCTTTGGTTATGTTGGGGGCTGTTTTTGCCCCATTGACTTCCATTATAATCACATTTTTTGTGAAGGCTTCTATATGGAGTATAGTGTGTGTGTGAGTGAGTGAGTGTGTGAGAGAGAAATTTGCACACTTACCTTGATGCAATATGTCTGAGAAACTCAAAATGCACCCTTCAGCTCTCAGAACACAGTAAACACAGTGAGTGTATTTCTGCACACACACTATAATCTGCTGTTTTACTCCATATAAAAGACAGAAACTCTTTTTGCTCAGGCCTATGTAAAGGTTTAATGCTGACAACTGATGATCAACAGTAAAAAATGACACATTTTCCCTCTTCATGGTTTTGCAATCAAAAAATGTGATTATAATAGAAGTCAATGAGGCAAAAACAGCACCAACACAACCAAAGGGGAATCAATTTGAACAGTGCACAGACAAGGATTAAAATTGTCTTCGATTAAGTTGTTTCCATGTAACTCAAAGTGCTTCATATGTTCAGCTGTGTTTTCAGTCTGCTCCAGTGATGTCTCAGAATAAGGGATACAGCCGTTTTGACAATCCTGTGGATGATCCACCGCCACCACCGCCGGGTTTCGTGATGCCTCCTGCTTATGAAGCCGCTGTTCAGTATGGGCCTGCAGATGCTACTGTTCCCGTGGCTGTTCCCGTCGGACCGCCGTACGCTTTCGGGAGCCCTGCATACGGACAGGGAGTATCTGGATACCCACAGCAGCCGTATCCAGTGGCCGCTCCGTACAGCACAGATCCATACACGCAGCCGCTTCCCTACGGTAAGAGTACTGCTTCACACAGGTGAGTGGGCTTGACAAACCACCTTTAGACGCACTCTTTTATCTCTATTTAAAAAAAAACACTTGCTTATACTCTAGCACCTAATTCTCTCAACACTAATAATTCCTTTGTATAATCGGCACTTGTTGTGTGTATTGCCTCTTCCTTTTGAATCACTGAATGCCTCCTCAAATGTAAGTCACTTTGGATCATGTTTCGAAAATATAAACCAATATAAACATCTAAAGTTTGCAGTTTGTCTCTTCTGCCTAAATAGATTAATGATTTTTTTTGACGTCGGGTCATACTTCAGTTTCTCATGAAATGTTCTGACCAATCAAATGCTCTCTAGTATCTGACATGCCCCGCCCCCTACTTCAAATTGGCTTTTCAATTGATCTCCCCACTCTCACTGGCAGAGCTATGAGAAAAACTAAACACTATTGGCTGTTTATTGAAAAGGGGAGGAGCCACCCTCTCTTCATTTTTTAGTTGAGATTACATCAAACGTTGAATAAAAATGCACATTTCAAAGCACTTCACAGGATCTTTAAGGTGGAGTTGGAGAGAGTTTATAAACATAAGGAATGCAAATGAGGTAGTTTCACCCGCCCAGATCTAATCAACAAAAGATAGGGTTCATACGGTCATGAAAAACCTAGAAAAGTCATCGAAATTTAACAGGGCATTTTCCAGGCCTAGAAAAGTTTTGGAAAAACAGAAAAACCCACAAAGTTTTGGAAAAGTCATGGAAATTAGTTTAACAAATATCCGTATTTATTTAAACTCTGACATTACCATTACTGTATTACTGTTATACATTGCAATGTGAACACGATTTCACCAGATGATTTAACAGGTTTATTTGGATTAATTGGGGGGATTTAGCAGGGGAGTGAATCTCGAATAATATATAACAAATAAATTACAAGCATAGATAAATAAAATATAGCAAAGATGTGAATTATAGTTTTCAGATATTCATTATTCAGGTGCAGATATTGAATAGTCAACACTACATAGTCTTCATTGTAGATTATTTCATCTTTATTAAAGTTTTTATTGATAAAGTTAGCTTTATTATTAAGACTGTCATATTAAAAAATGACTTGTGGCCGGATGTTTTACACTCTGAAATATTGAAATGTTCACAAAGTCACAGGCCTTAAAGGGACAGTTTACTCAGAGATTAAAATGTACTCACTATTTACTCACACTTCACTTGTTTTAATAGTAAATGAGTTATTAAATTATCTTTAAAAAGAAATGTTTGAAACAAGTGAAGGGTGTAATGAAAATGGTAAGTCATTTTTGGGTGAACTATCTATTTAAAAATGCATGCAGATGATAAACTTTTACTCCATTATGATTAAACTCTGTATTAAACTATAATCTCAACTTAACATTGCATAAATAAACTTTTTGAAATTCAGCCAGAAATAGGAAGGAAATCTCATTTATTTTTTTAAGTCAAGACATGATGAGATTGTTTATACAAGATGCCGCATTGGACACACGAGACTCACACATGAACATTTACTTAAAGGAGAAGAACCCCCAAAATGTCTATATTGCAACAGAAACCAAACTGTTAAACATATTCTTGTGGACTGCCCCATTTTTAATGCTATCAGACAACAATTTTTATCTGGAGAGACTTTAAATGAAATATTTTTAAATGTGAATCCATCTAAAATTGTACAATTTTTATCAAAAGGAAACCTTAAACTGTTTTAGATTTTTATATTATATATTATCATTATTATTTATGTATTTTACCTTGTGCATTATTTATTGCTGATGATTACTTTTAATTGTTAGAATATTTTTATATTTATAGAAAATTGGTATTTAAAAAACGTGGTAAATTTGATCTGTTTTTTTTTTCCCCATGACATAGCCATAGAAGCTGAAATGGCAATCAAATTAAATCTCTCTCTCTCTCTCTCTCTCTCTCTCTCTCTCTCTCTCTCTCTCTCTCTCTCTCTCTCTCTCTCTCTCTCTCTCTCTCTCTCTCTCTCTCTCTCTCTCTCTCTCTCTCTCTCTCTCTCTCTCTCTCTCTCTCTCTCTCTCTCTCTCTAACATTGCATATCCTGTGATGTGACTATTGCGGATGCACTGAGTGCGGTATCGATTCTGAAACGATATATTGTGCAGCCCTAACTTGAATATAGCTTAGTTGTCTTCACTTTTTTCTGTCCTTGGCCAAAAACATGCTCTCACATTATTATTAGTGCTGTGTAAGCATCATCAAAATCAATTTTACAACAATATAAAAATAAATTGTTATTATGCTGTAATAAACTTTATTATTATGCTGTAAAAGACTTGAACATGCATTGTTTTGCTTATTATTTACCCTGTATACGTAGACATTACATGAACCAATAGGTCATGAAGATTTACTTGAAAGTTCTGGAAAACTCTTGGAAAAGTCATGGAGTTTTAGTAGTAGAAATGTGTATGATGAACCCTGAAAAGAGTTTATTTGGCCTGAATGGATCCACAAAGACAAAGCCACAGCTGTTTAGACCCTGTTCAGAAGTGCATAAAGACAACAATGGAGCCTTTTCACATTTCCAGGTTTCTCAGCAGCAGAAGTCATTATAGTTGGTAAACTCAGAGCGCAGTGAATGGGAGAGCACAACAAATCATTCTTTTACAATCCTCTTTGCTGAAATAATGACAGAAAAACTCCAGGCCGGTGTTATCAAGACTTTCAGAAAGAGGAAAACAATAGTGTGAGACTGATAACAGCAGCCAGAAGAGAGAATAATGTCAGATTTACTGTCCTGCCCCCATACACACTGCATTACACACCTCACACATGCTGTCATTCGTTTGATGCAAAGATGATATAATACATACATAAACAGGGGTGTAGATTTAGGGTGGACGGAGGTGATGCGTCCCCACCAATATCCACCGACCATAGAAATGTCCCCACCAGTAATTTAATCCACTTTTTAAAAAATCGCACTGTCAACATTAACCTAGACACCCAGGTTAAATCGCGTTCTCTCATTGAGTCCTCCCGCCCCCAAACGCATATAGACTTTTTGATTGGCTGTGCCTTTCCCTGCTATCATGTGAGAGGCTGTGGCTGCCTTCAGATACAAGCAGCGCCAAATGCTGTGGGTTGTTTTTTTTTCCTGTGCAAGAAAAAGGTGTGCTGGGTGACACAAGTGAGGATAGCGACAGCAAAATAACGGTGGACATAAGGTGCTTTTTTTCAACGAAAGTGTAAGTCACATAAACGCAGGTTCGCTACTGAATGAGTTCATCATGATAATGCCGTTAATACTCGTGTTTTCTCCCGCGTCTGTTGTTATAGCAGACTGATATAGGCTAGTCTGTGAATAATATGCCCTTGAAAACTAACTGCAGAATAAACAGCTAAAGTGTATGATCCCGCCAGTTCTCCTAATCTCTGAGTAGCATGTCCAATTTCAGTTGAAACCTGTGTATAGGCGTAATACTGATATATGAGACCTGTTTCATTTGCATTATGGCTAAAATAAATGAAAGTCTTTATTAAACTCTCTCTTTATCAGTTAATATACTTTTTATTTTAACATTACACTATCAGGCCTGTAGCCAGCTTATTGAAAGGGGTGGTTATTTTTTTCGGAAAAACTGAACCTTTTTGCAGTTGTTTGCCTGATTTTCTATTTAATTATGCATAATATTGCATTTTAGTGACATTTTAAGAACTATGTTTTGCTGGGTTATCTTGTTGGACGGTTATCATAACCACACTTTTTGATGTACCAAAAAATATTTTCAACCATTTTGTCAAATAGCTTACCATGCTATTTTACTATTTTAAGTGTTTATTTACAAATGTGCATTAAAACTGTTGGTTTTATATTACACTTATACACTTATATAAATAATGAAAATTTTGATTAAAAAAAAGATGAAAAGATACTTTTAAAATGCAAATTTATTATCATCTATCATTGCATTTTTTTTTGAGATCTGTTCAAACTTGTTTAAATTAAACACTGAAGTCTATAGGCAAATAACAAACTGGCCAGCACATTCAGCTTTCCCCAGTCAGAATTTGGCCATTTGAATAATAATAAAAATTCAGAAATTATTATAATAATCCACCCGAAACCCTCTTGGCTACAGGCCTAAAACTTAATAAACTGTATGAAGAGAGGATTAATTATTAATATATTTAAATAGCAGTAAAATAAAAAATAGCATATATATATATATATAGGGATGTTGTTTGATTCACCCATCCTTACAAATGTCAAGTGCAAACCTACGCCCTTAAATATATATAAATATATATATAAATGTTAAATAAATATAAATAAATATCTTCAACACTTGGCGTCAAAATTATTAACCCCCAATTTCAGTTTAATGGAGAGATTTTTTTCAGTATATTTCTAAACATGATAGTTTTAATAACTCATCTCTAATAACGGATTTATTTTATCTTTGCCATGATGACAGTAAATAATATTAGACTAGATATTCTTCAAGACACTTCTATACAGCTTAAAGTGACATTTAAAGGCTTAACTAGGTTAATTAGGGTAATTAGGCAAGTCATTGTATAACAGTGGTTTGTTCTGGAGACAATCCAAAACTAATATTGCTTAAGGGGGCTAATAATATTGACATTAAATGGGTTTAAAACAATTAAAAACTGTTTTTGTTCAAGCCGAAATAAAACAAAAAAGACTTTCTCCAGAAGAAAAAATCTTATAGGAAATACTGTGAGAAAAATTGTTGCTCCGTTAAATAAAATATTTGTAAGTATTGTCAGTATGGCTAGTAATTTGACTTTAAATGTTTATTATTGTTCATTATCAGTGAACAAGTGTGTTATCTGTCTGTTTGTATATTATTATAGTGGTGGCGACGGGTGAAGCGGGACAGAGTGACGATCCTCCAGAATATGACAGCGAGCAGTTCAGCAGCTCTGGACTGGACAATAAAGCCGTCAGACGCGTGTTCATTCGAAAGGTAAACATTAGGCCTGTGCAATATGATAATATATACCCTATGGACAAAATTTAAGGTATATCGTTTCATATTATGCTCTAGCGTTTATTATTATTATTATTAAATAATGGCATCCTTAGAAACTTGCACTCTTGCACAAGAATATATTTAGCATTATATTTTGCCCTATTTTTACTTTAATCTTGTGCCCATAGTCATTAGTTTAAGTGTTTTATATTTTATTAATTTATTTATAATTTATTGATTAATTATAGTTTATATTTCTATAGTTGCCTTGAAATATGATCACAGTACATTTCTGATTAAATACAGTAAAATGTGAAAAAGGAGGTCAGTGCAAATATTAGTCTGTATATATTAACTATCAACAATTAATTGATTGAATGTACAGAAATTATATTATATTCAATCATTCATTTATTTGCCTTCGGCTTAGTCCCTAATTTATCAGTGGTCGCCACAGCGGAATGAACTGCCAACTATTCCAGCATATGTTTTACACAGCGGATTCCCTTCCAGCCGCAAGCCATTACTGCGGAAACACCCATACACACTCATTCACACACACACACATATACACACACACACACACACATACGCTACGGCCAATTTAGTTAATCAATTCTCCTACAGCGCATGTGTTTGGACTGTGGGGGAAATCAAAGGACCTGGAGGAAACCCACACCAACACAGCAAGAACATGCAATCCCACACAGAAACGCACACTGACTCAGCCGGGACTGGAACCAGTGACCTTCTTGCTGTGAGGTCACAGTGCCAACTACTAAGCCACTGTGCCACCACTTATTATATTATGATATATTATTTTCAGGCTATGAGATGACTTGTACTGTGATATGCAGAGAAAGAAATAACTTCATCATAAAGCATATAACGCAAATTTAATGTGCTGGACAGTATTTTTCTAGTGAGTTTGAATTGTTTGATTTCATTATTATTTTTTGGTTTTACCTTAATTTTAGACAAATTTCAGTCATTTTGTTATGTTTTTGTCAGTTTTGAAACGTGTCTAGAT